>NC_064931.1:550062324-550362496 GCF_023897955.1 Schistocerca gregaria
TGTAGAGCAGTAAATGAAACAGAAAATTTCTAACAAACATATGCTGATACCAATCTTGTTTACTATACTGCTTCAAAATCAAATTTGATTTTGTACAAAACTATATAATAATTCTAAAGAGCTTTTAGTTTTTTAGTCATCGAATCATTCAGTTATTAACCATGTGATTGCCATCAATGTTTTAGTACAGACTCTGTTGTGTTCATGATAATTTTGTCACACATCTGGCATCTCCGCACGACGGTGCTTCATGACATTCACGTGACTACGGATTGAATTTGTAGATCAATAACTATGTAGTAAAATTTTAATACAATTTTCTATTTGCGAAGTTTGCTATATTAGGTTTTTATCTATTTAGAACTAGTTGCTAATCTTCAAAACAGAACTTTAGCCATATCTAAGCAGCTATTACTACAAAATTACTAGAAAAACCTCCGACATAGATAATTGCTCATATGCAAAAAAGTGACATTTAATATAATTCTAGCTGGTAATTAATTAATGTGTAATTATAACGTTCCTATTACACTTCCTTGAGGAACAGCAGATATTATTCCTTTATTTGTGGACGAATCTACATAGAAGGATATGTGCTGCGTTAAATCTGTCAATAATTATTCAAACCATCTACAAACCGTATTAATTTTACTTTAAGAAAGAAGGAAGATTTGAAAAGACTATAACAGTTTTCATCTAGAGCTATATTTCGGTCTCTGTATCTCAACGAGTGGTTATTGAGTAACTTTTTTGACTCTGAGGACTTTAACAGAGGAACAAAATTGGGTTGGATTCCTGGAGAAGTTTTGAAAGAATGGTTTGTTTCTATGCTTGTTGAAGGCTTCACGCGTTTTCCTCTGGTATTCAAATGTGTTGCCGTTACCATCTGCTATCTCCAGATTTGCTTTGCGTTGTACCACTTTCACAGTACACGCTGCTCCTTAAGAAGCTGCTTAGATATCACAGTATACCGAGATGTCTATGTAGTAATTAATTATGCTGCTCCATAAATACATTTTTATATACATGTTAAACACTTGCTTGCACTTGAACTACAGGAGCTTCTATTCGTTCTACTTACTCTCTTGTAGATATCTCAGTGTTGGCACAAGTGACACTCGCTGGACACATTGTGGTAAATCACATTATCACGCAAAAAGCTTCACTTTCTTTATTTGCAATTTTTGTAATCTTTCTGCAACAGCTGTAGTGATCTAGACTTACTGTTTTTGGCTTTGGTCCCGATCATTTGGTTATTATCATTTCCTTCTGAAGTATCAGTCTCATTGAGTGCTCTACAAATACTTCTTTCATGTTTTGTCCGCATATCTCTCTCTCTCTCTCTCTCTCTCTCTCTCTCTCTCTCTCTCTCTCTCCTCCCTCCCTCTCTCTCTCTTCTTCTACTCACTGTGTACCCGCGGACGCCTGTGTATGCTTTTATTGGAAGTGGAAAGACAGATTAAACTGAGAGCGAACACAGGACCAATAAAATGCCCTCCAAATGTAGTACTGTTCTAGGTGTATGATCAGTTCGTACAATAATTTCGATTTCGTTCCTGTAGCAATCTCAATTCTTAATGTATCTCACGAGATACAGTGTTTCTTTTGTGTCATACTCTTCATGTAACTTAGACAGTATTTACTATTTTTGTGTAGATGAGTATTATTCTCGTTAAGTTGTTTTTACCGCTGAAATTTCGGTAGGAACTTTCGACAGGTTCATACAAATTTTCCTGTGAGTCAGCAAACGATACACCAAAAGTTACATACCACGGCCTGCAGGCAACTTTATGTCTCTCGCCTCAGGCCTACTCAGATGTATTGGATATTCCCTATGAGACGCTATATTTATGATTCCATAAACTCTTTTATTCTCACACGGGTGGAATTCCTTTTTCGTGGCTGTGCTGTAGGCGAAGCACAGTGGAAGGGTAACGCTACACATTACATTACGGAACTTCTTCGACTAGAACCATCGGGTAACAAAGATATCTCCACGCAAATCTGTGTCTGTCAAAACTTTAATGAAATATTGTATCTTTCTTTCTTTCTCTTTGTGTCACACACAAAAAACCTACACACACACACACACACACACACACACACACACACACACACATGTACACGGTAATTCTTGATCATGTGTGTGTGCGTTTTTGTTACATCTAGATGACGTTAATGACCAAGTTAAAGTTACCATTTCCTTAAACGTTTCAACTAGTTTTCGAATTAATTCAAGAAAAGAATCATGCCTGTGTGTGTGCTAGACACATTCCGATCATTAGAGCACAGCATCTGAACACTGATTCTTATTGTAAAAATTTGCTGTTTATAGATAAATAGCTGATGCTCGTGAGATACAGAGAGAGATTTAAGACTTTTTTGTTCTCGATTTTAGACTTGAAACTACCACCATAATTCTGAAGCAGGGAACAATGCCCAACGCGGCGGCTACGTAACTTTCCAAATCAGCTTAAGGAATCTAACGACGTGAACAATTAAATCGACAGGTGCGGCTTGTGCAATCTTTATTTCTACGACAACACTGTTGTCTCTGAGCAGCACGATTTTAAATTATTGATCATTTCAACACTGTGTTTAAAGTTAGAGAGAAAACTGTTTTTAGTGAATATCTATTAAATGATGAACCTTCGATTTTCTAAACATGCTGAGCCTCTGTCTCCTAGAATGGTAAGTTACAAGAATCATGTCTACGATAAGGTTATAGCTGAATTTATGTGAATTTTCGTGAAGCGTGTTACGTTCAATTGCGGGAAGACTAACGGTTGGCTCCTAAGATCTACTCAGATGAGCTGTATGCTTGGTCACCATCTATCATATTAGGCGACAGCTTTTTCACAAAAGCTGAGTGATTTAAATCACAAGACGCCTACAATGAAACTTTCAGAGTATAATGAGCTGCTTTTCAGGAAAGAGTATAGAACTGTCTTACTGTCCCTTATGTACACTACAGGGCAAAATAATCCGGTATAGGCATGCGTATTCAAATACGGAGATATGTAAACAGACAGAATACGGCGCTACGGTCGGCAGCGCCTATACAACCCAAGTGTATCACGCAACTGATGGACGGGTTACTACTACTGCAATGGCAGATTTTCAATATGTAAGTGAGTGTGAATGTGGTGTTATAGTCGGCGCACGAGTGATGGGACACAGCATCTCCGAGATAGCGATGAAGTGGTGATTTTCCCACACGACCATTTCAGGTGTGTACCGTGAAGATCAGGCATCCACTGAAATATCAAATCTTCGGGATCGCTGCAGCCGGAAAAATATCCTGCAAGAACGGGATCGACGATGACTAAACAGAATCGTTCAATGTTGCAGAAATGCAACCCTTCCGCAATTTGCCGCGGATTTCAATGCTGGCTATCAACAAGTGTCAGCGTGCGAACCATTAAAGGAAACATCATAGATATGGGCTTTCGGAGCCGATGGCCCACTCGTGTACCCTTGAAGACTGCATGACACATGGCTTTATGCCACTCCTGTGCGCGTGAACAACGACATGTGAATGTTGATGACTGGACACATGTTGCCCGGTCGGACGTTTCTCGCTTCAAATGTATCAAGCGGATGAACGTGTAAGGGTATGGAGACAACCTCATGAATCGATGGACCCTGCATGTCAGCAGGGGACTCTTCAAGCTGGTGGAGGCGTTGCAATTGGAGTGGTGCGGGAGCCCTCATACGTCTAGATACTACTCTGATAGGTGACACGTACGTAAGCATCATGTCTGGTCACCTGCATCCATTCATGTCCATTGTGCATTCGAAAGGACTTAGGCAATTCCAGCACGATAATGCGACACCCCACACGTCAACAATTGCTACAAAGTGGCACAAGTAATATTACGTTGAGTTTAAACACTTTCTCTAGCACCAAAGTCCCCAGGCATGAACATTACTGAGCAAGGTTCTGTTCAAAAGACGTCTCCACCCCCTCGTACTCTTACGGATCTATGGACAACCCTGCTGGATTCGTGGTGTCAGTTCCATTGAGCACTACTTCAGGCATTAGTCGAGTCCATACCTCGTCGGGTTGCGGTACTTCTGCGTGCTCGCGGAGGCCTTACACGATATTAGGCAGTATTACCAGTTTCTTTGGCTCTTCAGTGTATAATTCGCCTACCGGTCTTTGAAGTGGACGAATATTACATAAATAATGCAGTTGACATTTATTTATTTCCTATAGCTCACAGTTTGGTGTTAGATATGCTTGTTGAAGCCTTTCATCTGTATGTCAGACGTTTTAGGTGTAAGTACACTCATCTCATGTACATGAAAGCTCAAAAAATTAAATTACACGACAACGTTACTTCACAGTACAGGTTGAAAATTAGCAGATAGTAAGAAGCTCGTGACAAATATAACATGCAGGAGCATACCTGTTATTGTAACTGCAAAAGTGGGAGACGAAGTATTGGGCTTAGTAGTTTAGGTGCTACGTTTGTGCCACATGAAAGGGTTTTGCATCAGTGAGCACTTCTGAATGACATGCGTTCGTCATAGACTCACGTTGTGGCTTCTGAGAAGATTCCAGGAGGAAGCAAAGACTCAGTTGTAATATAATCAATGCATTGCCACTAAGCGTCAACTACACTTGCCTTAAATGCCCGAAGACGTGCTATTGGCACGGTATCTGGACTGTTGAGGGACATTGCTGCAGTCTATGGGTATACATTAGTTCGATGAAGGTAAATGTACATTTGCATCTACATACATAGTCTGCACGCCACCGTACGCTGTGCTCCACTTTCAAATAGAGCGAAGGAAAAACGACTGCATATGTGCTTACACATGGGCCCTAGTATTACTTGTCTTATCTGGTTTTGCACCCAGCTTCAAATGATACTACTCCCAGTTTTCTCAATAGTCGTTCTCGAAAAGAACGTCACATTCCCTCCACAGATTAGCATTTGAGAGTTCCCGAAGCATTCCCGTAACTTGGATGTTGTTCGAATCTCCCAGTAACAAGTAGTAGCCCGCATCCGGATCCATTCGACGTATTCCTTTAATCCGACCTAGGCCACACTAGTGTCCTACATGCGCTCTCCTTTACAGATGAACCACACTTTCCTAAAACTCTGACAATTAACCGAAGTCGACCATTCGTCTTCCTTACTACAATCCTTACATACTCGTTCCATTTCATATCACTTTGCAACGTTACGCTTAGATATTTAATCGACGTGATTGTGACAAGCAGCGCACAACGAAAGCTGTATTCGAACATTACGGATTTGTTTTTCCTACTCATCAGCATTAACTTGCATTTTTCTACATTTAGAGCTAGCTACCATTCATCACATCAACTAGAAATTTTATCGAAGTCATCTTTCCTCCTCCTACAGTCACCCAACGACGACACCTTCCCCTACATTAGAGCATCACAAGCAAACAGTTGCAGAGTGTTGCTTACCCTGTCCACTAGGTCATTTATGTATACAGAAAATATCAACAGGTCTATCACACTCCCCTGGGACACTCCGGAAATTACCCTTGTTTCTTATAACACCTCTAGTCTCTGATGTTGAATATGGACTCATGAAACAAAGACCATCGCGTATTCGAAACTTCATGACTGTCCCTAGGTACGAAAAAAGAATCGTTTCTTCCGATCTCACCTTCTTTGCCGGGTTACCTGATTTGTGTACCTCACAATAATTTACAGAGTAGAAATAAATTGAATACGAGGAGTTTTGTGCTAGTTAACGACACTCCGCACACAGACTACCGCCGCCAAGGCGAACGATACATGATACTCTGGTTTTCTTGTTGCTGATATGGTTGTATGTTTCAGACCACAGACTTACTTAATGTAGCTCTCTACACTAGTCAACTCTGCACAACCACTGCGGCTCACAACCGCGTTAATATATTTACCATTGTTAGCTCTATTTCTCCTTCTGCAATTTCTAAACACTATACACCAATTTCCCCCCCCCCCTCCCCCTCTCCTTCCGCCCACTATTCTCTACGTAAACAGACTAACTCTTTCTAAGTGCCTCTGATGATATTTTCCGTTAGTCGAGCAGTTTCCTACATTATTCCCCCCAATGCTATTCACTGTCTCTCCATTAGTTATCTGACCTACTCAACAAATCTTGAGAGTTCTTCTGTGGCAAAACATCTCTAAATTTTTTTTTCTATTCTTGTCTTGACTATTTATTGTCTACATTTTACTTCCGTACAAGGCTATCCTGCGGACATAAATCTTCGGAAGGGAATGCCTAATATTCAAATTTATTTGTCTAGGTATGTACCGCCTATGCAGCTAATTGAAGGCAGTTTGTTTATTACCATACGCGTTTCGCTTATTTTATTTGGGCAGCACCGTCAGTGGCCTGTAATACATGGTTCCTTTTTACATACAATAAACGTATTATGTGGTAGATATAATATCCCGCTCTATTACATTTTGTCCTGTTTTTCTCTTGTTTTCTTTTTTAGGTTAGAATCAACTTTTGTAGCAAAAATTTCTTAATGTGAACTTATCGTTCGGTGTCACGATTTCGAGCGCTGTTAACTCATGTGTGTGGCCTTGCAGCGCTCTTAATCGTAACACCAAACGATAATTTCACATTACAAAATCTGCGCTACAAAAGTTGAGTCTGACCAAAGAGGCAAGAGAAAAACACGACAAAATGTAATATAGCAGCACATTATATCTACCACATAATACGTTTGTTGTATGTATGAAAGGAAACAGGTATTACAGCCACTGTAATACAGAGTTTCGGAGCCAATGGCCGACTCTTGTAGCCTTGATGACTGCACGACACAAAGCTTTACGTCTCGCGTGCACCCGCTAACACCGCTATTGTACTGTTGAAGACTGGAAACACGTTGCCTAGTCCGACGAGTCTCGTTTCAAATTGCATCGAGCGAATGGATGTGTACGGGTATGGAGACAATCTCATGAATCCCCGCGCCCTGCATTTCAGCAGGGGACTCTTCAACTTGGTAGAGACTCTGTAATGATGTGGGGCGTGTGTAGTTGGATTGGCATGGGACCCCTGTTACGTCTAGATACGACTCTGACATGTGACACGTACTTAAGCATCTCGGGAATCCATTAATGTCCATTGCGCATTCGGACGGAGTTGGCCGATTCCAGCAGGACACTGCGACAATCCACACGTCCAGAAATGTTACAGAGTGACTCCAGGAACACTCTTCTGAGTTTAAACACTTTCGCTGGCATCAAATTCCTCAGACATGAACATTATTGGGCATATCTGGGACGCCTTGCAACATGCTGTTCAGAAGAGGTATCCGCCCCCTCGTACTCTTGCGGATATATAGACAGGCATGTACGATTCATGGTGTCAGTTCCCTCCAGCTGTACTTGAGACATTAGTCGAGTCCACGACACGCCGTGTTGCGGCACATCTGCGTGCTCGCGTGAACCCTACTCCTTATTAGTCAGGTGTACCAGTTTCTTTGGCTCTTTAGTATATATACTAACATTACAAACTGATCTAAAGAAGATCATTTTACCAGACTCGTTAAACGTTGTGTGTGATTCTTCTTGTAACGAGGAGAAATGCATCACGTTGACGACTTTGATAAAGGTTGGATTGTAGCCTATCGCGATTGCGGTTTATCGTATCATGACATTGCTGCTCGCGTTGGTCGAAATCCAATGACTGTTAGCAGAATATGCAATCGGTGGGTTCAGGAGGATAATACTGGATCCCAAGCGCCTCGTATCACTAGCAGTCGAGATGACAGGCATCATATCGGCACGGCTATAACGGATCGTGCAGCCACGTCTCGGTCCCTGAGTCAACAGATAGGGACGTTTGCAAGACAACAACTATCTGCACGAACAGTTCGACGACGTTTGCAGCAGCATGGACTATGAGCTCGGAGACCATGGCTGAGGTAACCCTTGAAGCTGCACCACAGACAGGAGCGCCGGCGATGGTGTACTCAACGACGAACCTGGGTGCACGAATGGCTAAACGTCATTTTTTGGGATGAATCCATGTTCTGTTTACAGCATCATGTAGGTCGCATCCGTGTTTGGCGACATCGTCATACTGGCGTGTCACCCGGCGTAATGGCATGGGGTGCCATTGGTTACACGTCTCGGTCACCTATTGTTCGCATTGATGGCACTTTCAACAGTGGACGGTACATTTCAGATGTGTTACGACCCGTGGCTCTACCCTTCATTCGATCCCTGCGAAACGCTACATTTCAGCAGGATAATGCACGACCGCATGTTGCAGGTCCTGTACGGCCCTTTCTGGATACAGAAAATGTCCGACTGCGGCCCTGGCCAGCACATTCTCCAGATCTCTCACCAATTGAAAACGTCTGGTCTATGGTGACCGAGCAACTGGCTCGTCACAATACGCCAGTTTGATGAACTGTGGTATCGTGGAAGCTACATGGACAGCTGTACCTGTACACGCCATCCGAGCTCTGTTTGTCTCAATGCCCAAGCGTATCAAGGCCGTTATAACGGCCAGAGGTGGTTGTTCTGGGTACTGATTTCTCAGGATGTATGCACCCAAATTGCGTGAAAATGTAATCACATGTCAGTTCTAGTATAATGTAGTTGTCCAATGAATACCCGTTTATCATCTGCATTTCTACTTGGTGTAACAATTTTAATGTCAGTAGTGTAATAACTCTATGGACTGGTATACCTTTAATAACACTTGGTGACCATGTAGCAGCTTTTCGAACGACATTCTGAAGAGAATGTGCAGATTGTTTAGGATTAACAACGTACAGACTTCTGTTACCATCTCCAATCGAATGCAGCATTGGAAAGAACACTCCGAACTACAACAGAACTCCTGAGACACTATCAACAGAGCTCAATTAAATTGGTAATAGTATCTATTTCGCGGTTTCTGTGTACAATACCACATCCCATAGAGCCACGAATTATATATCACATGAGTTATTTTTCGGTAGACCATGTAAAACACCGAGTATATTGCAGAGAGTTTCAGCACGTGTTACTTATTATTGCGACGATTATGTACACGAATTAAAGGAGAAAATGACATAGACGAAGGCATTATAATAAACAATGTAAGGAGATTAACAAAGACGACTACGACAGAGACCAGAATCCGAAAGATTTTAAAACAGGTGATTTAGTTCTGTTGCCCAATGAAAGCGTTAGAAGGCAGAAGTCGTAAGCTAGACATGGAGTGTCGTGGCCCATACACTGTAGTAGGGATAAAGGATCCAGATGAAGATATGTGCGGAAAAACAGGCTAACCTCCAAACGTAAAAAAATAGAGATAAGTGCTGCCATATGATTCTGGATACAGGAACTGTCAAAACTGACTTTAGTCTCACCCCTAAATAACACATTAGGCCGTAATGTAACACAAAGAAGTTCTTGCGTTATGGTAGATATGATTTCTATAATGTCAATAACGGGCTAACCTTCTGTTAGACTCCGGCTTCCTCTAGCGGAAAGAAGCTTAATAGCTGTCTAACAGGATAGCCAATACTATGTCATACAGGCAACAGATTATTAACTGAAACTTCAAAATGTTTTGGGACAGAGTTGGCTTATATTTGAATTATTTCAATTCTAAAACTATAAATAATCCTT
This sequence comes from Schistocerca gregaria, assembly GCF_023897955.1. Taxonomy (NCBI): domain Eukaryota; kingdom Metazoa; phylum Arthropoda; class Insecta; order Orthoptera; family Acrididae; genus Schistocerca; species Schistocerca gregaria. The sequence continues at coordinate 550,071,941 of NC_064931.1, forward strand.
GTGTAATATGTAATATTAATCACTTAATGAACCTCGTTTATAGTGATTGAAGCGTTCACTTGGCACATTCTGTATAGAGTGCAAATAGTGAACATGGCGGATGTAGAAATGCGAAACGTTGACGAAGGTGTTAATAATCAATGGAAATTATCGAAAGAGGAAGAGTAATTCACAGAATAGGTGCAAAGAAGATGAGAAGAAGAAGCGAAACACTGATAAAGAGTACAGTAATTATAAGGCTGTAGTGAAAAAGGCAAAATCACAAGGTGCAGATTTAGCCTATGCCCGAAAATGCTTCGATGTTGTGTCTGTAGTTACAGGGGAAAAACTGTTTCGTGAGTTCTGAAATCTACGTAACAATGATCTACAAAACTTTTATATATTTTGATGTGTGAATATGAATTCTTTCAAGCGGGTGTATACTGATGATCCAGAGAGAGATGTAGGCATCAGACAACCAACATCTATATGGTTATTGTAGGTGAAGTAGACGTTCAGATATGTAATAAAGCTTGCCTAGAAATCTTCGGTATAAGCAATGGTCGCCTATGCCGTGTTAATCAACAAAAGAAATCATCTGGGATTCCTGAAATTAGATTCTGTGTTTCATTACGCCACAAAACACTAGACGTATATTCTTAATGATAGATTTCCGTGTAACATGACATCAAAAGCTAACTAATTTATGTAAGGTGGATAAACGGGGCAGATGTAGCTATCGCCCAGATATATAAAGCGAGGATGAACAGGAATTTGCATGGACTCATGTATGGGTAGATACGCAGTCAAGTCACTACTAAAGGTAAAAGAATCACAACATGACTTGTCTGTGTTCAGATCTAAACATTAGCAAAATGTAGTCTTTATCAGGATAGGTCCAAAGACAGCAATAAGGTAGACTTAGCGCTGGTATGTATTATAAAATATTTTATCAGTTTTTCAATACTGGCTTTGCGAAACCACGTAGTGGCACCTGTCAAATTTGTTATCACCTTAAGATGCAAATTTCATGCGAGAAAAACAGTCAGAAATAGAGGGAAGTGGAAGAAAAACGTAGCATCCATGTTAAGCAGCCTAGTACTGCCTATGAAAATCAGAAAACGGACTCAGAATATTCAGAAACTTGTAGTTCTGTAATGGTCATTGCTTGCATCAATGGATATCAAATAATTCAAATGGCTCTAAGCACAATGGGACTTAACATCTTAGGTCATCAGTTCCCTAGAACTTAGAACTACTTAAACCTAACTAACCTAAGGATATCACACATATCCATGCCCAAGGCAGGATTCGAATCTGCGACCGCAGCAGAATCGCGGCTGTGGACTGAAGCGCCTAGAACCGCTCTACCACAGCGGCCGGCTCAATGGATACCTTTTTTGCGACATCAGACTATGGCGCTGGCCATTGGCTCGATCTGCTTGAGCCATACGTGATGTGTTATCGTCAGGTTTCCCATTTACAGGACTTTTTACCAGCGTTGATGGTCATTTGTGGTCGTGGATGTTTGATAATGTACAAAACAAATATTCAAATATTATTGTCCTTCTTTATAAATGATTATTTTTCATGTTACGTTACAATATAAAAAAATTGACTGATCAGAAACAATAACTGGCCCATACTGTATGTATTCCCGTTAAAAAAAGAATAAAATAGTTTGATATACGAGGCGTATTCCAAAAGTAACGTCCGAACCATACTGTATGGACTCCCGTTAAAAAAAGTAACAATAAAATAGTTTGATACACGAGGCGTATTCCGAAAATAACGTCCGATCGGTAGCGAAATGGAAACCGCAGTAAAAGCAAAAGTGTTTTATTTGCAATAGTCAGTCACACCTTCCAGCAACGTCTCTACATAGTTGCCATTCCGTCTGACGCATCTATCGTAGCAGCTTTCCAATACCGTCGTCATAGAAGGCAGCCGTTTGCACTTTTTGTCGTTCGTCTACGCTGATCTGCAGTTCGTTGTCTGTGCCAAAATGTTGACTTCATATCCAGCGGATCATGTCAGCGGAGATGAAAATCAGAGGGAGCAAAGTCTGGGATGTATGGAGGCCGATCAAACACCTCACATCGAAATCGCTGGGGGGCGTCCTCATTGCCCCTGCAGACTGCGGGCGAGAACTATCATGAAGAAGGAAATGCATGACAGTTATGTTGTACGGGCGGCATCAAATCAGGCGAAATCCCTCACAGGCACTCATATTTGGCGGTTGACACTGTTTTATAGGCATCTTTACATGCTCACTGTGCGCTCAGAACAGAAAAAGACAGACATGACGCGATCAACGGGCATACTAGAGACGCTGTTCAACACACCTATGCAAAGCTTTATCGGATTTTCACTGTGGTTTCCATTTCGCGACGAATCAAACCTTACTTTCGGAATACGCCCCGTGTTTTTCCCAGCCTCATTTACCCAACCGCATTTTTCTACATTTCTAAATACTGTGGGTTAGCCCGTTTTTCCATCCATCTCTTCAAATCTACTCATTCGATTAAAAAGGACAAAAATTTAATAGTGCATTCCAATGGGTTGTAGGAGTTCTACTGCAATAGAACTTTTTCTTGACTTTCAAATGAGGAATGTGTCGGAATTGTTTCATCTGATGATCCGTATTGCAGCAGTATACACATATGGACAGTTTCAAGATTTTAGCTTTAAGAAGTTTCCTTCATCACCGCACTTACATTGTGATGCTATAGGCAAGGTACAAATGTACTGTACCGAGCGAGGTGGCGCAGTGCTTAGCAGCACACTGGATTCACATTCGGGAGGACGATGTTTCAGTCCCACATCTGGCCATCCTGATTTAGGTCTTCCGTAATTTCCCTAAATCACTCCAGGAAAATGCGAGGACGGTTCCTTTGAAGGGGCACGGCCGCTTCTTTCCCCGTCCTTCCCTAATCCGATGAGACCGATGACCTCGCTGTTTGGTCTCTTCCCCCAAACAATCCAATCCAAATGTACTGTATGACGTGGAATACCGTTAGCTATATTAATCAGGAAAAATTTAAGGGAAAAGCCGATGGGACAAAGGAGACTGCCACATTTATCTCTAGCATATTCTAAACAGAAGTTAATGAGCTTGGGAATAAGCGATCAAGAATGTAGAGCATCCTTAGGTGGCATGTCAAATAGTTCCGGAAAGCGCAAGGTCCCATTGGACAGTTGACAAGATATGAGACACGCAGGAAGCGAAGTTTTTCTATATCTATACTTGCGACTCATGGTCTGTGGGTCTTCGGCTGTTACATAATAAAATTAGACAGCTGCGTGTCTGATCGAGACTCGACTAGGCATCAAGAAACGTTAAAACACCCAAGTGTTCACCAGCATCAGTTTACAAAAAAATGGTTCAAATGGTTCTGAGCACTATGGGACTTAACATCTAAGGTCATCAGTCCCCTAGAACTTAGAACTACTTAAACCTAACCAACCTAAGGACATCACACACATCCATGCCCCAGGCAGGATTCGAACCTGCGACCGTAGCAGTCATCAGTTTACAAGTCCAAGCGTACGTACTTGGAAATAAATGAGGATACATTTAGCACTGCACCGCGAACCCTACGAAATTTATATTGCCCATGAGAAGTAACCACGAAAGGTATGTCAGAAAGTGCAATGCACATATGTGAAAAGCCATCAAGTAAAGTTGATGTCACCTGCCGTGAAGACCCAACGGTACCGACCGGCTTCCGTGTGATCCTCGGCCCACAGGCGTCACTCGGTGCAGATATGGAGGGGCATGTGGTCAGCACACCGCTCTCACGGCCGTATGTGAAACCGGGGCCGCAACTTCTCAATCAAGTACTTCCTCAGTTTGCTTCACAAGGGATGAGTGCACCCCGTTAGCGAACAGCACTCGGTAGACTGGATGGTCATCCATCCAAGCACTAGCCAAGCCCGACAGCGCTTAACTTTGGTTATCAGACGGGAACCGGTGTTACCGCTGCGGCAAGGCCGTTGGCTGTTTTTTATATACTCTAACCTATAATCCATTCTTCGTTCTGAAAACATTCCTTCCTTTTCTCTCTGTCACAACATAAAACGAAATGTGGCATAGATCTAACTAACGAATACTTCGCAAGCTTTTCGCTCTTTTATATTGCACTTCTGGACTCCTATCCAATCCTACATTCCCACCCCATCTCCATCCTGTTACCCGTCTCTTGACATCTGCGTCCACATCTACATAAATACTCCGCAATACACAATTAAATGCTTGGCAGAGGATTCTTTGAACCACTGTCATATTATTTCTCTACCGCCCAACTCCCAAAAAGACAGTAGAAATAATAAACAACTAAACCTCACCGTGCAAGCACTGATGCCTCTTATCACAATGGTCGTGTCTACTATGTATGCTGGGGAAAGAATAATATCGTGGCATTCAGAGGAGGACGTTGGCAGTTAGAATTTACTGCAAACACCGCTGTAATGCAAAATATCTACGTTTCAATAGTCTAAATCCTAACTCGTTTACCATGTCAGTTAGTCAATCTTCCCTATTTCGTCATAATACTAAACGAGTTGCCCTTCTTTGAACACTGTCGATGTCTTCCGTCAGACCTACCTCGTAGGGATCCCATACCGCGCAGGAATACTCACGAGGAGGAAGGATAAGTGTGTTGCATGAGGTCACTTTAATTGATTGGTTGCATTTTGTACGTATTCTGCCAATGAAAAGCCGTCTCTAGCTTAGACCCGCCATTAGGTCTTGTAGTACAACAATTAGGTGGCCTTAAAGTAGTGGAAACAGAATAGGAAACAGCTTTCCAAGTGCATCATAGTTTCTCAGTAATACCTTGGTATCATTATTCGTTCTGGTCTTATCTAGTAGTTGTAACGCTTACCATTAAGTTTATACCTTTTTTGGGCAGGTGTCCAAGTATTTTAGAGAGTGCTTTTAGCATATGTGGAAAGGCATGGGCGGTGATTGTCATGGCAGTGTGGGCGTGAGGACAACCGTAGTAAACACATGTGAAGGGTTGGAGATGACACGCATTCTTAGTAGACTGCTTCTAATGTTCAGCAGAGGAAACAGTGAATAGCGAGATGAAAGCTCCATTACGTTTGAACGCAATGAGGAAAGAGCCTCGGTACCTATTCCAACTCGACTCAGAGATGAAAGGTAAAGCAAGGCACTGCAAAATTCCCTTAGTACATAAGACATTACTATTGTGAGTCACATAAGGTAAATGTAAACAAGACTCTTTTACGCATGTGTGTCCTTTTCCTGATTTATTATTGTAATTATAACATATGTTGTTGTGTATTGATGTGTTTATGTACTTATAACATGGAATAAAATAAACAAATAAATACGGATATGTACATGTTATATTAAAAAGAAGGAGAGAAAAAATATTTTATTCTTGTTGTGCATGTTATGTATCTGCAGCGTGAAGATAAAAAATTATTTAACCAATAATTTAAACTGATGTTTCTACGTATCTGTTAAGTACAGTGAAAAATTAACCATCGATTTACATTTATGCTTCTTTGTGTATCTTTCTATGTTCTATGTATTGGAAAATGAAAGTGTTTTAGATTGATGTTTGCATGAGTGAAAAAGTGAAATGAAAAATTAACGTTAAAAAGTGCAAAATGTAAAAACGACTAAAGTGATTAACCAAGAACGTATATAATGCCATTTTCAGAACTAAGATGTTTTTAGCAAAACTGAAGCCCGATTAAATATATGTTGCCAAGTGACTGCCAACAGGTTTTTCTCATGGAGGGAGATGGAACATACTGGAGATATAAGGGCTTGTACATTGTGAAACTTAAGGCTGCTGAAAGCCAGTAAGAGCACTCCAGGATACGAAATTACGGACACAGTGGAGAGAGCAGGTAGAAGTGGTAGCGTTTATGTTACTGGAGGTCAGCAGTAATGTTAGAGCCTGCGAATTTCAGGCAGTCTGGGAAATGTTCAGGTTACTGGAGCTCAACAGTAATGCTAGAGCCTGCGGATTTCAGATGCTCTGGGCAGTTGTCACAGCGGAGAAATTCCATTTCAGTGAATTAACTGGTGATTCCATCCATCGCCTAGACGCTGTTTAAAGGCGTCACTGTGGAAGATGGTTACAGAAAGTCGCATCTTTACAGATACAGATAGCTTAATATTTTCCTTTGCGAAGCGCATCGTCACTGATTGTATACTTTCAGAGTGCTACACCAGCGGTCCCCACTCACGAAATGCCTCTGGGAGGGACGAAGTGACGTAAAACACCGTTGTTGCTGACCTTAAGAGGCAGGAGACTGACATTCAGCTTTCAACTAAACCCTGTTGCTAGCAAACTTGGAGTTTGTTAATGTTAAGTCCAGACACAGCCCTACCATCGAGTAGGAGACGAGGAGGACTCTGAATGTGGTCGGCCAGATGGAGTCTGGAGGCGCAGTGCGACATAGTAGATTGGCAGAAGTCTGTAAAGTCCCGGAGGATTGCTGGGCCAACTATAGGAAGGGCGAAATAGTGCCCCGCCACAATCGTTTAAAACCCTATGTTTTTGTATTCAGGCAGAGTTCTCATCAGTGGGACACTAACTCCCTGTCGCTCGTTGCCAGCCTTGGTAAACTCACTTGGAGTGGGGCTCTCAAAGGTTGAACTTAAATTGCTGCTATAAGTCGCATAGTGCTCAGAGCCATTTGAAACGATAAAAATTTAAAAAAATTCCCAGAAAGTTTGGCGTGCGAACATATTATTGTCTTTTATTTATTTTTTTGTTAAAGACTGAGAGAGAAAGATACAGTGGCTGTGGGAAGAGACGGAAAAGTAGCGAGTAGACAGTGGTTGCGGTATCCACATTTACCCCTACACCAAAATTCCGCAATCCATCGCACGGCGCGGCTCGGAGGGCGCCCCATGCCAATACTAGTCGTTGCCTTTCCTGTTTCACTCGCAAAACAGAAAGAGGGAAACACGACTGTCTAAAGCCTCTGTTGAGCTCTAGTTTCTCGTATATTATCTTCGTGATTGATCTTCTGTTAGATTCAAGTTTCGTAGAAAAGAATGTCACCTTCCCTCTAAGGATTCCCGTTTAACTTCCTGAAGCATCTCCGTAACATTTTCGTGTTGTTCTAACTTCCCAGCAACAAATCTAGCAGCCCGCCTCTCAATTCCCAGACACTCGAACAATACTCAAGAGTAGTTCGCACCAGCGTCCTACACTATGTGATTAAAAGAATCCAGAGACTTGTCTGCAAATGACTTAAAAGTTCGTGGCGCCCTCCATCGGTAATGATGAGAATGGATATGGTGTTGACCCACCCCTGGCCTTTATTACAGCCTCCATTCTCGTAGGCATACGTCCAGTCAGGTGCTGGAAGGTTTCCTGGGGAATGACAGCCCATTGTTCACGGAGTGCTGCCCTAAGGAGAGATGTCGACGTCGGGCGGTGTGGTTTGGCACGAGGTGGGCTTTCCAAAACATCACAAAGGTGTTCTATAGGATTCAGTTCACGACTCTGTGAAGGCCAGTCCATTAAAGGTATGTTATTGTCGTGTAACCTCTCATCCACAAGTCGTGCGTTATGAACAGGTGCTCGACGGTGTGAAAGATGCAATCGCCGCCTCCGAATTGCTCTTCAACAGTGGGAAGCAAGATGGTGCTTAAAACATCAGTGTAGGCCTATGCTGCCATAGTACCACGGAAAACAACAAGCGGGCCGGCCGGTGTAGCCGAACGGTTCTAGCCGTTGCAGTCTGGAACCGCATGACCGCTACGTTCGCAGGTTCGAATCCTGCCTCGGGCATGGATGTGTGTGATGTTCTTGGGTTAGTTAGGTTTAAGTAGTTCTAAGTTCTAGAGGACTGATGACCTCAGATGTTAAGTCCCATACTGCTCAGAGCCATTTGATCAAGATTCGTCACTCCACACAACGTTTTTCCACTGTTCAATCGTCCAATGTTTACGCTCCTTAAACCAAGCGAGGCGTCATTTAGCATTTACCGGCGATATGTGTGTTATAAGCAAGCGCTCGACCGTGAAACCCAAGTTTTCTGACTTTCATAGTATTTACAATGGATCCTGATGCAGTTTGGAATTCCTGTGTGATGGTCTGGATAGATGTCTACCTATTAAAATGGTTCAAATGGCTCTGAGCACCACAGGACTTAACATCTAAGGTCATCAGTCCCCTAGAACTTAGAACTACTTAAACCTTACTAACCTAAGGACATCACGCACATCCTTGTCCGTGGCAGGATTCGAACCTGCGACCGTAGTAGCCGCGTGGTTCCGTGCAGAAGCACCTAGAACCACTCGGCCACACCGGCCGACTGTCTACCTGTTACACACTACTACCCCCTTCAACTGTCGGCGGTCTCTGTCAGTCAACAGACGAGGTCGGCCTGTACGCTTTTGTACTGTACGTGTCCCTTCACTTATTCACGTCACAATCACATCGGAAACAGTGGATCTAGGGATGTTTAGGAGTGTGAAAATCTCGCGTACAGACGTATGACACAACTGACACCCACTCACCTGACCACGTTCGAAGTCCGTGAGTTCCGTGGAGTGCCCCATTCTACTCTCTCACGATTCCTAATGACTACTGAGGTCGCTGATGTGGAGTACCTGGCGGTAGGTGGCAGCACAATGCACGTAGGCTGAAAAATGTATGTTTATAGGTGTCCGGATACCTTTCATCAAATAGTGTGTAAGCGGTCTTCTTGACGGATGAACAACACTTTCCCAGAATTTTCCCAATAAACCGAAGTCGACCATTCGGCTTTGCTGCCACATTACTCGCATGCTCGTTCCATGTCATATTGGTTTGCAACGTTACGCACAGATATTTAAACGACCTGAGTCTGTGAAGCAGGACACTACTAATACTGTATCCGAACATTAAGGCAGGGGTGTGCACGAGAGCTGCCCGCATGGTTGCCAGCGGCCATCGTCAGCCTCGAGAGTAAGCCTGAGCAGTTTTGAGGGCACGCAGTGCGGGTAGCAGAGCTGTGTGATGTGGCTGGCCGCTTGGGTATGCACACGGCACGGGGGGCAACCGTGGCGCGGCGAGAGCGCTTCGCACACAAAGCTGAGTACGGGCAAGCTATATAGCGTACGTAGTGCAGGTGGAACACACATACGTCCGAGATCGTTTCACGCTTATGAACTCGGCACTGGTACACGGCTATCGAGAGGCCAATCATATGTGTCACAACGTGCGTGTGAGCGCCCGCGGTCACGAAACGGTATTTGCCCAACCCTGCATTAAGGGTTTCTTTTTCCTACTCATCGGCATTAACTTCATTTTTCTCCATTTAATGCTAGCCGTCATTCATCACACCTACTAGAAACTTGTGTAAGGCACGTTCTCCTATAGCCACTCAACTTCGACACCTTACCGTACACCACAGCAACATCAGCGAACAACAGGAGGTTGCTGCCCACCCTGCATCCCCCCTCCCCCCCCCCCCCAATCATTTAAGTATGTAGGAATAACAGCGATCCTATCACCCTTCCCGGAGCCCTCCTGACGAACACTCGCCGTCGAGAACAATATTGGATTCTATAATTTAAGAAATCTTCGAGCCACTCACATGTCTGTGAACCTATTCCATATGGTCGTACCTTCTTTAACAGCCCGCAACTGGGCACGGTGTCAAACGCTTTCCGGAAATCTAGAAATATGGGATCTGCCCGTTGCCCTTCCTCCGTAATTCGCACTATATCATGTGAGAAAAGGGCAAGCTGAGATTCGCGAGGGTGAAACTTTCTAATCGCGGTCTCAAGAAAAATTATTATACTCAATCTAAGAATATATCCAAGGATTCTGCAGCAAACCCAAACCAATGTTAGGAGTCGTAATCTATAATTTTTTCGGATCCGTTCTTTTGCGCTTGGTATACAAAGAAGTCAGCTGAGCTTTCTTCCGTCACTTGGGACTCTGTGCTGGACGAGAAATTCGTGAGAAATGCAAGCTAGGTAGGGGCCAGCACCGTAAGTACTCTTTGATAAGCCGAACTGGGATCCGATCCTGACCTAGCGAATTTTTTTTTTCAACTCCTTCAATTGTTTCTCTACCCGCGGAATTGTTATTACATTGTGGTCCATACGGGTGTCTGTTCAATGGGCAAACGATAGTATGTTTTAGGATTCTCCTGCTTGAACGATTTATCGAACGCGAAATTTAAAACTCTGGTTTTCGTTTTGCTATCTTCAATTGTCACACCGCGCAGGTCACCAAGTGACTGGATGGAAGCATGAGAGCTACTCACCGATTTTACATAGGACAAGAATTTTCTCTAGTGCTCTGTCAGGTCTTTTGCTAACGTATGATGGGGGTAGTAATTGTATGCTTCGGGCATAGGTCTTTTCACAGACGCACGAATCTCTATTAACCTTTGCTTATCATCATTTTCTCCTTCTCTTTTCAACCGTGAGTGCAACAGTCTCTCCTCCCTCACAATTTTCCGCATCTTGTTATTAAACCATGGTGGGTCATTTCCTTCCTTAATCCACTTACTAGTCACATAATCCTCCAGATCACGACTTCAAATCTGCTTAAGCTTTGCTCATACTTCCTCTACTTCCATCTTACTGGAAATGAGTGATATTAGTTCACTGTTTAAGTAAGATCCTAACAACTGTTTATCTGATATTTTTAGCAGAAACACTTTCCTAGCCTTCTTAACTGATTTAATAACTTCCCTAACCATAGTTGGTATAATGACATCATGGACGGTAATCATCTTCTCTATACTGACGTTGTTGATAAGGTTCGGCCTATATGTAGCTACAAGGTCTAAGGTATTTCCGCTGCCTGTGGGCTGCCGAAATAGCTGCTCAAGGCAGTTTTCAGAAAACTTGTTCAGGAGTACTTCGCATAACTGTCGGTCTGTACTCGGTAGCTTAAAGTCGCCTCCAGCTAGTAATGCATAATATTGGTGCCTACGCGCTACTGACCATAGACGTTATTTGAATGACTCCAAAAATATCACAGCATCACCACTTGGCCGGTAAAAGCATCTAGCAGTTAACTTGGTTTCCCCTAGACCTGTTATACGCGACCAGATATCTACAGTGTCGTACTCAACTTTGACCTTAATAGAGACATATTTTTGTCGACTATAACTAATGCTCCACCTCCTATGGCGTCTTTCCGATACATGTTCCACGACTCGCTAAATGTCTCAGTGGTTTCGAATTCGGGTTTCAGCCAGCCCTCGGTCCCGAGAATAATTTGAGAGCGGGAACTTTCCTGGAGGGCAGTAAATGCGGCAATTTTTGTTACTAATACTTCGAAAATTTACTGACAAAATTTTGACAGTCGTAGTGTCTTTACTCTGAAAGCGATCTGACATCCCTTGCTATCGAGTGTTCATCATAATACCTCAAACTACCACCTAACCTAAGAAATCCTCATGTACACGCCACAATTACTCTCTTACCTGAGTAGCTGCTTCCTTTGTGTAGGGCATCACTGACCTATCAAGAGGAGTCGTACAAACACACAACCGATACAGCAGATCTATAAATCTGTAGCCAAGACCGCTACAGAGTTTAGGAATCTTTTGGCCAAGGACCTCCACTAGACTCCAAACCAGTAGAAAGAGGGAATGAGGCGATAGGAGTTTGGGAGAAAGAGAGGGATGCAGTTGCAGAGCAATACAGTTCACAGGGACAGAACAGTGTTGGAAAAGAGTGAACCTCTAGGTGCCAGCGACAGAAGGCATAAGCGAAAAACGATGAGAACCAGTGATAATGATAGACACAGCCTATGACATAAACAGCAAGGAAGAGAAACAGTGACAGTGAGCAGAGACAGCAGCAGTGGGAAGGTACGACTGGGACAGTAAAAGTAAGCGAGAGCTAGAGAGCGATTGTGACAGTGAGAGGGGACAGTAGTAGTAGGACAGAACGAAGGAGACTGGCTGTGAGACAGAGGACACTGACAGAGATACACAAACAGATAATAATAATGAGTTTGTGCTGAATGAGTGAGTGAGAATAGGCAAGTGGGAGTGGGCGGGTGTAAGCGACTTCCAGCGACGGAATAGTGTGTGTGAACGAACTGAAGCCAGCGAAGCTTATGGGAGTGAGAGGTGAACTGCACGTTAAGAAGAGCGCAAAAATGTTCACATGGAAAAATTTTGGGAAATTTTTTAAGTTGCTGATGAAGGTAATATGCGGCAGCTAGTACCCCACATTTCAGTCAGAGTCCTTTAATAAACAGGGGCATATTCGCCTGCCTTGTGGTCCGATTGGAGAATTTTTACGCTGGTAACTCACTGTTTTGATCTGGACCTGCTCTTTGGTTACATTAGCGTGACGATGGACTGTGGCTGCGTACTGGATTCTAGTTAGAGTGTTATTGCCATATATGAATCAACACATCGATCTCGCAATCACCTGTGACTATGGTAAGGTGGCTGATAATCTCAAGACTCTGAACGTTCCTCTTCACGGATCCTTACAACGTCCAGTGGTCAGTCCGCCCGCAGCAACACCGCTGCTACTTCCGGCATCTTTCGCGTGATACTACCTTGCCAAATAACATACCAGTAAATGACAGTCAGAATCAGAATCGACCCCCGGAGTTGTTTTGCAGTTTAAAATCGCATTTTGATTTCTCTACCTTACCATTATGCAATCTGCCTCAATCCTTTCGCTACATCCAGTTATCTTCCGCGCATACACCCTTCCTTCGTGATTATTAAAACAGTTGTTAGCAATGATTAAATTGTGCTCTGCAGCAAAATCTACCAGGGGTTTCCTTTAATTCCTTTCTCCTAGATCATGATATCTTACAATGTTTCCTTCTTTTCTGAATCCTACTAGTGAATTACAGTCCGATATGAAGATTAAATTTTCAAAAATGTTCGGATGCGTTTGTTATCTTATGAGACTTAACTGCTAAGGTCATCAGTCCCTAAGCTTACACACTACTTAACCTAAATTATCCTAACGACAAACACACAAACCCATGCCCGAGGGAGAACTCGAACTTCCGCCGGGACCAGCCGCACAGCCCATGACCGCAGCGCTTTAGACCGCTCGGCTAATCCCGCGCGGCTTTAAATTTTCGTTTCTCTTATATATTTGAATAATTTCTCTTATGTAATCACAAATTACTGCAGTTATTTCTTCTTTCGCGGAGCTGTTAAACATATAAAGTTATAGTATTATGATGTATGTTGGTTTTGTATCTATATTGGCAATGAAAACGCATTCACTTTACAGTTCAGTAATAGCTCACCTGAATTACTAAATTGTTACTCATTATTTGACCTATAACACTACCACTGCTCTTTATTCACATTCTAAAACTATATTGGTGACCAGTTATGGTATATAGCAACAGTGCAGTGTTACCCTCTAGAAGGAATTTTGTTATGTTGACCGTGATGTACCTAACGGAGATGGCTTATCGAAAGTGAAAGTAAGAATTACGTAAATATTTAAACAGTAACAAACACTATTTTGCCTATCCACATTGTCCAAATGATATAGAAAACGGTCGCCTGCCTAATTAGGCATAAGAATAAGTAACATTTTTTGTTCAGGAAACTAGATATGAGTAACTTTAATGGACAGACACAGCCTATAGTTTATCACACGAAAGTGCAATGAACTCTGCCACTAACATATGTTGACGTTAAAGAAGGTGCTAATAGTTATAGAAGAACAAGTTTGTATGCATAAGTACAATAGATCATCACACACACTATTGCCTTCAGGGCTAAGTCAAACTGAATGGTTTCAATAATATTACTATTAATATTTACTATAAAATTATAAATTGGACATAGATTTAGTAACACTTTTCAAACACTTTCCTGTCTGCCGTGAAATGTCAATAAAGTTTACAGCAAAATTATAAACTGGGCATAGGTTTAGTCTGCCTTTCACCAATTACTTTTCTATCTGACATGGGAATAAAAAAAAAATTCACTAGCCAACTATTTCTCACTATCCTCTGAATACAAGGAGTTACTGTTTTCATGGATAGTGGTCTTTCTGTTAATTGTTATCTGCCATGAGCACAATGGACCAACAGTGGATCCTGTTACACTATTCTTATGCACTTTCAATACACAAGAGAAACAAGCACTTAGCAAGCATGAGTATATAACTTTTCACAATTGCAGTTCTCAACTTTTATTGCAATGAGGCAACAAAATTGACATATTTGTAAGATACTGACACACATTTTGCAATTTACAACAGGCAGCACTATGATTATTAACTAATCAAAACTTTATAACCCTCAACTTTAAGAACTTTTAATTTTTAAAAGTAACAGCAAATTATTTTCTTAGAAGAACATTTCAAGCCAAACTTTAGCAATATTTACTTTTGGAACTAACTTCAAGATGGTTTATTGCATGTCTTTTGTTTTCAAATCAATGATTAAATAGGTAATTTTCAAAGTCCACAAAATTTTAAATTGGGCTGTTTGAATCACTGGTAGCCTTTCACAAAGCTACATTTACTATTTCCCAGAATTTTACCAAATCCACAGAAAATCTGAATACTCCCTTCTTACCAAATATCAAACAACATTACTTAATTAACTGTATGGCTTTGAGGCTTTCATTTTTCCGCAACAAGGACACTCGGTAATCCTAGTTCAAACGGAGAGAAACCTGAGAGGTGTTGTGATAAGGAAAAAATCAAAGTAGGTATATAAATTCTGATATAAATTACCTTATATTGGAGCACACTAAAATATCCAATGGGCTGATCCTTCACTCTACATTTCTACCATTCTTCTATTTAGTTATAGTGATAGCGCAATATCGTGGCGAGTGCGTGTTGGTAGGTGGATTTGCAGGTAGAAATGCTGGACTCTGTCATTTCTTGATGACGATGATAGATACCAATTCCAGAATAGTCCCAGCTATTTATTCATCCATCCGAGGCTTTTGTACATTGGAAAACGTCACGAAGAAGCCTCTCTCGGCACCAGCACAATCCACGATTGTTACATGAGCTGTTGGCGGTTCAGAAGCTCGTCTCCGACTAACTCGTTGTCCCACCTCTTCCTTCATGCCAACCACATTTCGCGCTCGATGCATGATTCCGTTCCCGAGGGGAACCACAACACCTTTTATACATATAAAGAACTAATAACCGTAAGTGAGGATCAGCAAATACATAACAACGACTTTAAATAAAATAGATCAGTTACACATATTGGTATTTCTACAAAAAACTATTCACATAAAAATTACAATTATATACAGTAAATTTTGTCCCCTCCAATGAGGCAAATAATTTAAATAACAGAGACACTGTATCGTGACATCATAGTTTTTACAAAGGAAAAAGCGAACGCTCTTGTGATATCAATACAATCAAACAATATTTACAATATCTTAATGACAGAAGGTAGAACAGACAAAAGAGGAAAAATTTATGTCAGTAGAGCTATGGACCTCTGATGTTGCAGACCTACACCCGTATTATCCCTATTTGATTTTGTGTTGGTAACAAAGTAATTACCTGATCTAAATCTACATCTACATGACTACGCTGCAATTCACATTTAAGTGCTTGGCAGAGGGTTCATCGAACCACAATCATACTATCTCTCTAAAATTCCGATCCCTAACAGCGCGCGGGAAAAACGAACACCTAAACCTTTCTGTTCGAGCTCTGATTTCTCGTATTTTATTTTGATGATCATTCCTACCTATGTAGGTTGGGCTCAACAAAATATTTTCGCATTCGGAAAAGAAAGTTGGTGACTGAAATTTCGTAAGAAGATCTCGCCGCGACGAAAAACGTCTTTGCTGTAATGACTTCCATCCCAATTCGCGAATCATATCTGCCACACTCTCTCCCCTATTAATTGATAATACAAAACGAGCTGCCATTTTTTGCACCCTTTCGATGTCCTCCGTCAATCCCACCTGGCAAGGATCCCACACCACGCAGCAATATTCTAACAGAGGACGAACGAGTGTAGTGTAAGCTGTCTCTTTAGTCGACTTGTTGCACATTCTAAGTGTCCTGCCAATGAAACGCAACTTTTGGCTCGCCCTTCCCACAATATTATCTTTGTGGTCTTTCCAAATGAAGTTGTTCGTAATTTTTACACCCAGGTACTTATTTGAATTGACAGCCTCGATAATTTTACTATTTATCGAGTAATCGAATTCCAACGGATTTCTTTTGGAACTCATGTGGATCACCTCACACTCTTCGTTATTTATCATCAACTGCCACCTGCCACACCATTCAGCAATCTTTTCTGAATCACTTTGCAACTGACAGTGGTCTTCGGATGACCTTACTAGATGGTAAATTACAGCATCATCTGCGAACAACCTAAGAGAACTGCTCAGATAGTCACCCAGGTCATTTATATAGATCAGGAACAGCAGAGGTCCCAGGACGCTTCCTTGGGGAACACCTGATATCACTTCAGTTTTACTCGATGATTTGCCGTCTATTACTACGAACTGCGACCTTCCCGACAGGAAATCACGAATCCAGTCGCACAACTGAGACGATACCCCATAGGCCCGCAGCTTGATTAGAAGTCGCTTGTGAGGAACGGTGTCAGAAGCTATCCGGAAATCTAGAAATACGGAATCAACTTGAGATCCCCTGTCGACAGCGGCCATTACTTCGTGCGAATAAATTACTAGCTGCATTGCACAAGAGCGATGTTTGCTGAAACCATGCTGATTACGTATCAATAGATCGTTTCCTTCGAGGTGATTCATAATGTTTGAATACAGTATATGCTCCAAAACCCTACTGCAAACCGATGTCAATGATATAGGTATGTAGTTAGATGGATTACTCCTACTACCCATCCTAAACACTGGTGCTACCTGCGCAATATTCCAATCTGTAGGTACAGATCTATTGGTGAGCGAGCGGTTGTATATGAGTGCTAAGTAGGGAGCTATTGTATCAGCGAAATCTGAAAGGAACCTAATCGGTATACAATCTGGACCTGAAGACTTGCCCGTATCAAGCGATTTGAGTTGCTTCGCAACCCCTAAGGTATCTACTTCTAAGAAACTCATGCTAGCAGCTGTTCGCGTTTCAAATTCTGGAATATTCCATTCGTCTTCCTTGGTGAACGAATTTCGGAAAACTGCGTTCAATAACTCCGCTTTAGCAGTACCATCGGCACTGCACAGCGAAGATATTGACTGCCTCTTTCCGCTTGTGTACTTTACATACGACCAGAATTTCTTCGGATTTTCTACCAAATTTCGAGACAATGTTCCGTTGTGGAACCTATTAAAGGCATCTCGCATCGAAGTCTGTGCCAAATTTCGCGCGTCTGTAAATTTTAGCTAATCTTCGGGATTTCGCGTTCTTATGAACTTCGCATGCTTTTTCCGTTGCCTCTGCAACAGCGTTCGGATCTGTTTTGTGTACCACGGGGGATCCGTTCCATCTCTTACCATTATATGAAGTATGAATCTCCCAATTGCTGTTGCTACTATATCTTTGAATTTGAGCCACATCTCGTCTACATTTGCATAGTCAGTTAGGGAGGAATGGAGATTGTCTCTTAGGAAGGCTTCTAGTGAAACTTTATCCGCTTTTTTAAATAAAATTATTTTGCGTTTGTTTCTGGTGGATTTGGAAGAAACGGTATTGTGCCTAGCTACCACGACCTTGTGATCACTAATCCCTGTATCAGTCATGATGCTCTCTATCAGCTCTGGATTATTTGCGGCTAAGAGGTCAAGTATGTTTTCGCAACCATTTACAATTCGCGTGGGTTCGTGGACTAACTGCTCGAAATAATTTTCGGAGAAAGCATTTAGGACAATCTCGGAAGATGTTTTCTTCCTACCACCAGTTATGAACAAGTATTTTTGCCAACATATGGAGGGAAGGTTGAAGTCCCCACCAACTATAACCGTATGAGTGGGGTATTTATTTGTTAAGAGACTCAAATTTTCTCTGAACTGTTCCGCAACTATATCATCGGAGTCTGGGGTCGGTAGAAGGAGCCAATTATTAACTTAGTTCGGCTGTTAAGTATAACCTCCACCCATACCAATTCGCACGGAGTATCTACTTCTACTTCACTACAAGATAAACCACTACTGACAGACACAAACACTCCACCACCAATTCTGCCTAATCTATCTTTCCTGGACACCGTCTCAGACTTCGTAAAAATTTCTGCAGAACTTATTTCAGGCTTTAGCCAGCTTTCTGTATAACGATTTCAGCTTCTGTGCTTTCTATTAGCGCTTGAAGCTCAGGGACTTTCCCAGCACAACTACAACAATTTACAACTACAATTCCGACTGTTCCTTGATCCAAGCACGTCCTGTATTTACCATGCACCTTTTCACATTGCAGCCCACCCCGTACTTTCCCGAGGCCTTCTAACCTAAAAAACCGCCCAATCCACGCCACACAGCCTCCGCTACCCGTGTAGCCGCCAGGTGAGTGTAGTGAACTCCTGATCTATTCAGCGGAACCCGAAACCCCACCACCCTATGGCGCAAGTCAAGGAATCTGCAGCCAACACGGTCGCAAAACCGTCTGAGCCTCTGATTCAGACCCTCCACCCGGCTCTGCACCAAAGGTCCGCAGTCGGTTCTGTCGACGATGCTGCAGATGGTGAGCTCTGCCTTCATCTCGTACGCAAGACTGGCAGCCTTCACCAAATCAGATAGCCGCTGGAATCCAGAGAGAATTTCCTCAGATCCAAAGCGACACACGTCATTAGTGCCGACATGTGCCACCACCCGCAGCTGTCTGCACCCTGTGCTCTTCATGGCATCCGGAAGGACCCTTTCCACATCAGGAATGACTACTCCCAGAATGCACACAGAGTGCACACTGGATTTCTTTCCCTCCTTAGCCGCCATATCCCTATGGGGCCCCATTACGCGCCTAATATTGAAGGTCCCAACTACCAATAAGCCCACCCTCTGCGATTGCCCTGACCTTGAAGGCTGAGAATGATCCTCTGAAACAGGGCAGGCAGCTGCATCTGGCTCAGCCAGAGACAGTGCCTGAAACCCTATTTGTCAGACGAACCGAGGAGGCTTTCTGATCAGCCTCCGGGGACGTCTTTCGCTGCCTGCCACGCCTTGGAACGACCTCCCAATCAACCACAGGCGAGGGCTCAGCCACAATGCGGGCAGGAACCGGGGCAACCACAGCGGCAGACCGGTCTGGGGACAGACGGGACGAGGTTGACCTCCCCGTGATACCCAAGTCAGGCTCCCCACAGTGGTGCCCATTGGCAACAGCCTCCAGCTGCGCGACAGAATTCAGCGCCGCTTGCAGCTGTGAGCAAGGGATGTCAACTCAGCCCTCATCCGAACACAGCAATCGCAGTCCCTGTCCATTCTAATCGATATTGAACAACAGTTGCTGAAACACGAGTCTGTGCCTAAATAACGCAAGCGAAACACGCAAAGAATGTATTAACTAACCTGTACAAGTGCCTAACGACTGCGCTACAATCTGCCTGAATTTACGATTGCAGCAAGTAAAACTCAAAATTACACCTCCTATACGTAACTCACACCTAATTTAAGTAAGAATCTACGAAGTAAACACTAAAGCGCGATGCTACAACTCTCAAATACTAAAGTACGCCCGAAATTTATGAATTAAACAATGCAAGTACCAAAAACAAGCAAAGAAATTAAGAATTAAACTATGTAACAAATAAGTAAGCTAGGGGTATACGACTTGCTGCTGCAGCTGCTTATCCAACGGCGGTAGGGTTGTTACTTTTCTTCCTGTCAATGGACTGCATCAATTTCCACCACATGTAAGTTGAACCTACCTATTTCTGTCTTTTTTTATGCTACTGTCGGCTTACCTAGTTAATGTATCTAAACTACCCCTCTATGAGCAATAGAACACTAGTTAACATTTTATGATGACAACATTCTCCTTATTAGGCCCTATCCCGAGATGCAAATGGATGACTACTTTATCTCCGGAACATTTTACCCTAGATGATGTCATCATCGTCAACCCATAATGTTGAGTTTCGTGTCCTTGGGAAGCATAACAGCTGTAGGTTTCCCTTGCTTTCACCCGTTCGCAGTAACAACATAACAAGGACATGCTAGCTGATGTTACAAGACTATCTCAGTTAATCATCCACACTGAGCCCCTGCAGCCACGGAATAGGTGACCTCTTCGGGAACCATATGTTGGAATGATACACCATCATTGAGGTTGCACCTACGGTTTGGCTATCTGCGTCATAAACCGCCCTTATTGTGCTGAAGTCACTTTGTGAATTCTAACTTTGCGTCCAAATACAGCGGCGGAAGTTTCAGCCTAGAGTGGCGAAAATGTCGTAGACTTGGCGATGCTGGTTGCCGTGGGAAGAGGATTAAGCTTTTGGGTGGCGCGCCATTCGAAAGGCCGCGACAACAGCAACTTGTATTTGTAATACTTAACAAATAACATTTACATCACTGAATTTGTCTCACACAGGTCTTAGAATATGGTACAAAAATCATCGTTCTTTTAAGAAATTAATTCGAAGTATGGACCTTGTTTAATACGAAGCTATCGAACCGCACTGGATATTCTTCCATAACCTCTGGTCATTATTAGCTTAAGTGGAAACAGATTACAAATTTCTTTAACCAGTCAAAACTCAATTGAATCGAAAGCATTAGTTGTCTCACCTCGTGTATAAATCTTCCCGGAGACTTTGTTTCGTCTGAGGTTACCAGGTAGGCGATCGGTCACATGCATTCCTTTAGCACAGTAAGACTTCACCTGTAAACCGTATACTGTTGTAGGTATGGAAATTCGGACGTTAACGTAGAGCTCGTTCTTTGGCGCGCGATCGGTGGCAGTTGGTGTGAAGCGAGAGAGTGTAGAGATTCTCCGATATAGGATGATGGAAGCTTGGCTCGATCGCACCGAGCACGGAGCGGGATGTGAAGTTAAAAAGTTTAATTGAGTGCTAAAAGGCAAATATTTGGTGGTGCGTGTACGTGCGTGCCACGCAATAATGCGACTGATATATTCAGCGTGCAGTTTAAGCTAATTTGTGTGTTTTATAAACTTATATTTGTATACATCTGCCACGCCGCGCTGACTGAAGCGGGAACAAAGTGATAATACTCATCGGGTAGATGAGTAGGCTTGTATGATTTGACTGTGATGGAGATTCATATTTATGTATGAGAGTGGAACGTGAACGGTACTACTATAAGAAGAAACAAAATTCCTGAATAGAGTCGATATTGCTATAACTGTGTGACCTTAATTGGTGTGATAGCTCCCATTCTCTGTTTGTAGAATTTTTATATTATGTTGAAGCATTCCAGCACCTCTAAAAACAACAGTGCCACACAGGTAGAAGCACTCTGTGCTGAAGTTTTAGAAAGGTGCCACACGACACTGTCATAAAGCAGTCTTTCATATCACCTACCGAAGTTCAGTGTAAAGCCATTATTATCATACCAGACGGGGCGCTTGCACATTGTGCTTTGGGGAAGGTCGTGTCATTACAATCTTAAATGGACCTAAGTAC
The DNA here is from genome assembly GCF_023897955.1 of Schistocerca gregaria. NCBI lineage: Eukaryota > Metazoa > Arthropoda > Insecta > Orthoptera > Acrididae > Schistocerca > Schistocerca gregaria. The sequence goes on from NC_064931.1 coordinate 550,093,414, forward strand.
ATTGGATAGTGTTCTTTTCATGGATGATTCGCGATTATTTATGACAAGGTGAAATTCAGATTCAGTTAATTTTGTCGTGTTAGCTGAAACACTGACCGTCATCTTTGGAAGAAGATAAAAGTATGAGGTAGATGATAATTTATCATTGAGAGCAGTTCATGAAGTATAACCTGAAAGCGTCTGTTTACGGTGCATTAGTCGAATGCTGATTAAGTGATGATCTGACGCTTCGCCAGTACTTTCGACGTCCAGTGCATATTCCATGAAAGGCATCAACGTGTCCTTCGTGAAGGGTACAAGAAAGTACCCGCAAAATTACAGAACAATTTACATAACAACGGTTTGTTGCATAATTCTTCAACATATTCTCAGTTCGAATACGATAAATTTCTTTCAGATGCAAAAGCATCTGTCAGCAAATCATCAAAGATCTAGAAAGTATCGTTCTTGCGAAACTCACCTTGCTCTTTTCTCACATGATAATTTGCGAACAATGGATGAAGCGCAACAAGCACATTACATATTCCTAGATTTATGGAAAGCGTATGATACGGTGTCCACTGCAGACTATTAACGATGGTCTTAAAACAAGGATTAAGTTTCCGGGCATGTGTGTGGCTCGGAGACTTCTTTAGTAATAAGACTCAGTACGCTGTCCTCGACGGAGTGTGTTCATCAGGACAAAGCCTATGGCCAGAAGTGCCTCAGGGAAGTATGATGAGATCTGTCTAATTCTCTATATAAAAAGATGGTCTGACGAACAGGATGAGCGGCCATTTGGAGCTGTTTGCTAACGATACTGTGGTGTACGAGAAGTGTCGTCGTTCAGTGAGTGTACGAGGAGACAGAGTGACTAAGACAAAATTGAACTGCAACTTGCTCTAAATGTAGAAAAATTAATTCAAATGAGTAGTAAAAACAATAGTGTAGCGTTCGAATACTGTATTAGTGGTGTGCTGCTTGACATAGTCATGTCGATTAAATACCCAGGCGTAACACTGCAAAGCGATGCTAAACGGAACGAGGACGTAAGGACAGTAATAATGAAAGCGAGTGACCAACTTCGGCTTATTGGGAGAATTTGAGGAAATTATTATCCACCAACAAAGGAGTCTGCGAACGGAACACTTTTGCGAGACATTCTTCAGTACTGCTCAAGTGTCTGTCATGTCGGATCAAATAAAGACATCGAAGCAATTCATAGGCGTGACACTACATTTATTACCGTAGGTTTGATGAACGCAAGAGGATTACGGATATGGTTCGTGAAATAAAATGAGAGTCCCTGGAATGAAAGACGACGTATTTTCACGAAAAACTGATGAGAAACTTTAGAGAATCGTCATTTCAAGCTGACTGCAGGAGTATTCTATTGTCGCCATCGTAAATCTCGCGTAAGGACCACTAAGATAAGATTAAAGAAATTTGGGCTCGTAGGCAGGCGTATAGATATTCGTATTTCCCTCACTCTAATTGGCAATATGGAAGAGAAAAGAAACTGATTAGTACTGGATCAAGGTAACCCTCCCCCCCCCCCCCCTCCATGTACCACATGGTGACTTGCAGAGTATAAATGTAGATATAGATGAACGTCAAAAAATAACAAGCCCTAACGCAAGTCGAAAAGATATATTTAACCAAAAAAGTATAACCGTCTGTTATATAAACCTAAGCAGAGAGAACGCGTCCGCCACATTCTCTAAAAATACGGCGTAACGCACTACAGAGACCGACCAAGTAACAGTTACATAAACGGTACCTACTCATAGTATTAGATAATACCATGCACTTGCTGCAGAAGGTATACCCGTCAAAGAGATGATCGCGGAACGTCAATGGAATTGTAGTTTGGGACAGATGGAGAAATCAGCCGTAATTCAGAACACTTTGAGTGATCCAAAACGTATTATAAAATTCTCAGTAAGTCAAGTTCTATCATCGGTAAAACACTATCATACCCGTTTCTTCCGAGCAACTACAAAGATCTACTACCAGGATAACAAATTTCTGTTGATACTGATATTTACTCCCATTATTCTTTAACACTCTAGCTAGAAATTCTCCTAGCGGTTATGTCATTACGGGGGAAACGGATCTGATGGAGGTCTGTAGCTTACGCTGCCACAGGAATATACACTAATGATCAAAAGTATCCGGAAACATGACTGAAAATGACTTACAAGGTCGTGGTACCCTTCACCGGTAATGCTGGGCAATATAGTGTTGGCCCACACTTGGCCTTCATGACAGTTTCCACTCTTGCAGGCATACGTTCAATCAGGCGCTGGAAGATTTCTTGGGGAATGACCGCCCATTTTTCACTGAGTACCGCGCTGATGAGAGGTATCGATGTCGCTCGGTGAGGCGTGGCACGAAGTCGGCGTTCCAAAACATCGCAAAGGTGTTCTGTAGGCTTCAGGTCAGGACTTTGTGCCAGCCAGTCCATTACAGGGATGTTGTCATGTAACCACTCAGCCACAATCCGTGCATTATGAACTAGTGCTTGATCGTGTTGAAAGATGAATTCGTCATCTCCGAATTGCTCTTCAAAGTGGGAAGCAAGAAAGTTCTTAAAGTATCAATGTAGGCGTGTGCTATGATAATTCCACACAAAACAACAAGGGGTACAAGCCCCCTCCATGAAAAACACGACCACACCATGATACCACCGACTTCAAATTTTACTTTTGGGACTACACACACTGGCAGATGACGTTACTGGACATTCGCCATACCCACACCCTGCCATCGGTTCGCCACATTGTGTACCATGATTCGTCACTCAACACAACGTTTTCCCACTCCTCAATCGTTCAATATTTATGCTCCTTACACCAAGCGAGGCGTCGTTTGGCATTTACCGGCGTGATGTGTGGCTTATGTGTAGCTGTTAGGTCATCAAATCCAAGTTTCGTCACCTACCGCCTAGCTGACATAGTACTTGCAGTGGATCCTGATGCAGTTTGGAATTCCTGTGTGATGGTCTGGATAGACGTCTGCCTATTACACATTATGATCCTCTTGAACTGTCGGCGGTCTCTGTCAGTCAACAGACGAGGTCGGCCTGTACGCTTTCGTGCTTTACATGTACCTTCACGTTTCCACTTCACTATCACATCGGAAACAGTGTACCTAGGGGTGTTTAGGAGTTTGGAAGTCTCGCATACAGACGTATGGCACAAGTGACACCCAATCGCCTGGCCACGTTCGAAGTCTGTGAGTTCCGTGGAGTATCCCATTCTGCACTCTCACGATGCCTAATGACTACTGAGGTCGCTGATATGGAATGCCTGAGAGTAGGTCCCAGAACAATGCACCTGATATGAAAAACGTACGTTTGGAGGGGGGGGGGGGCGATATGTTAGATCACATAGTGTATTTCAGTTGGATTAAATTCACTGAACTGAAACAAATGAAGTTAATTGTTATCAAATCGATTAAGATCCAATGATATGGAATTGCGTAATTTAAAAACCAGCGTCATTGCATCTTGACATATTACATCACCACATCACCGTGGCGTCCATACATTGTAGTTTAGTGACTTTTATGCAACTGAAATACACGGACGGAGAAAGTCACGACCCCAGGAAGGAGTTCTGCTACATGAACGAAAGTTGGTAGGCGTGTTTCTATCTCGCACCAGTCGCACAAGAGGGCGCTAGAGCTCCACTATGAGGGTTCAAATCAGGTCTAAAACTACATCTGCATGATTATTCAGCAATTCACAATTAAATGTCTGGCAGAGGGTTCATCGAACCACCTTTAAGTTACTTCTCCTCCGTTACTCTCTCGAACAGCGCACGAGAAAAACGAACACGTATACGTTTCCGTGCTAGCTCTCATTTCTCTTATTTTACTATGATAATCATTTCTCCCTATCTAGGTGCGTACGAGCCACCTATTTTCAGACCCTGTGGAGAAAATTGTCCACTGAAATTTCACGTGAAGTTCCTGCCCCATCGAAACCGCTTTTGTTGTAATGACTATCATCCCAATTCGTGTATCATATCCGTGGCACTCTCTCCCCTCTTTCACAATAATACAAAACGAGCTGCCCTTCTTTGAACTTTTTCCATGTCCTCCGTCAATCCTATCTGATGAAGATCCCACACCGCACAGCAGTACTCCAGAAGAGAGAGTACAAGCGCAGTGTAAGCAGTCTCTTCAGCAAATCTGTTAGATTTTCTAAATATTCTGCCACTAATCGCAGCCTTTGGTTTGCTTTCCCCACAACTTATCTATATGATCGATCCAATTTAAGTTATTCGTAATTGTAATTCCTAACTGTTTTGTTGAGTTTACAGCCTTTTAGATTTTTGCGATTTATCGTTTAACTGAAATATTGGTTTACTTTAAATACACGCTGTAACGGACGTGAGCGTTAGTTACCTTTGCGATTGGACATGATGAACTGCTGTTCGTTAAGAATTCATTTAAGGCAACAAAGATGCCGTGCCGCGAGGGATTAGCCGAGCGGTCTATGAGCGCTGCAGTCATGGACTGTGCGGCTGGTCCCGGCGGAATCCTCCCTCGGGCATGGGTGTGTGTGTTTGTCCTTAGGATAATTTAGGTTAAGCAGTGGGTGAGCTTAGGGACTGATGACCTTAGCAGTTAAGTCCCATAAGAGTTCACACACATTTGAACATTTTTTGAAGGACGTCGTTATCAACACCTCACTGAGTTTGAACGAGGTTGTGTAACAAAACTACGAGAAGTTCAATGTGCGTTCTGCGATACTGCAGAAAGATGTGGCAGCAATGTAGCCACTGTACCTGATTGCTGGCAGCAATGGACTAGAGAATATACGGTCGCAAGAAGACTGGGGTCCGGGTGGCCACGTAGCACTACCGAAAGTGTCTTCAACGTGTTCGGCGTGTGGCTCCGTCGCAACGTACTGCATCTGCAGCAACAATCTGAGTGACAGTTGGCACCACAGTGACGCAACAATCTCTTAAAAATCGGTTACTTCAAGGACAGCTCCGAGCCAGACGCCCTGCAGTGTGCATTCCACTGACCCCAACACACCACCATTTGCGAATCCGGTGGTATCTAGCGAGAGCTTATTAAAAGGCAGGGTGGTCTGTTGTGTCTTATAATGACAGCCAGTTCTGCCTCAGTGCCAGTGATGGCCAGAATGAGGCCAGCTGAGGACATGCACACAACCTATCTGCGTGTTAGATACTCTAGACCTACTCCAGGAGCTATGCTCTGGCATTTTATTTCTTATGACAGCAGCAGCGCTCTCGTGATTATTCCTCGCACCCTGACTGCAGAGCTATACGTCAGTTTGGTGATTCGACCTCTTGTGCTGTGAATTGAAGAACAGAATTTCAGGGATTGTTTTCCAACGAGGTAACGCTCGCTGAAGTGCCACAGTTGTAACCCAGCATGCTCACAGAGTGTCGGCATGTGCCTTGGCCTGTTAGACCACCACATTTGTCTCCAGTGGAGCACATACGAGACATCCTCGGATGGCGACTCTAGCATCATCCACAAACAGCATTAGCCGTCCATGTATTGACCGAGCAAGAGCAACACTCATATGATTACATCCCACCTGTACAACACAGTACATTCACGCTTGTATGCTTGCATTCAGCATTTTGGCAGTTGCACTGGTTATTAATCTACCAGCATTTCACATTTCCAATGACATACCTCAAGGCTACATTAACCTGTGATCTTTCTCTTACAATGTTGAACACTTAAATAAGTTAGCTAGATGTATGTATTCCAGAAATTTCATTATACTACATTAATTACTTTTTGATGTTGCAACTTTTTTCCATCTCTGTATATACCTGTGAGGGGGAAGGCCTCCACTGAAACCTAACCCCAATGGTGACATTCCCACATACTCTGTGAGACAAACTTTCCCTGTAATCTTTAGAAGCAATGAGTGTCAGTGAAATGACTGTTGGTCTTGTTGAAAATTTAATCACAAAAACACAATATTTTAGATTGAAAATTAATGTTTGGAAACCTCCCTTTTGTTACAGGATCAATACCGCACTCCTACAGGAAAACAACTAGACTCTAGTTTGGCTTTCACTCTGCCATTTCTCATTGATACATGAGTTGTATTACGCAGATCTTCAGTAACAAATGGTGTTTTCTGTACCTTGTGGGAACATTCTGAAGGGCGCAATTTATCCATATGTTGGCTTGACTGAGATGTGAAAGCTTGTAGATACACTTCTAATTTGTTTTCCGAACTTACAATGAAATCATCAGGCAATGTTACAGTTGAGACATACAGCATCTACGCAGCTGTTGAGTTATTTTATTCTCTCATACCGCAACGCAGTCCTAGAAGAATTGTTGGAATTATGTCAACATTTATTTTTACAATGTCATCCGATGTCCGCCTTTAACGTTCGACGGAATCTCTATTTTCACGTTTCACTGTGGGTGGTGTGCCGAAGTTTAAGTTAATTTAGAATCACAAATCTTCGCTAACGCATGGGATAGCTCTGATGGGAACTGTGCTCCTTGGTCAGTTACTACTTGGTTAGGTTCTCCAAATCTATTGATCCAGGACTTATAGGATGCTCGTGTGACGAGCTGCTTGAACATCAAGTAATGGAATGATTTCTGTCCAGTTACTGAACCGATCGGTGCACGTTAAACAGAATATGAAGTAATCTGAGGGACACGTAGCCAATTAAATTTCCGTTTGAATAATTTCACAGAAGACTTTAACATGATGCACCATACTGTAGTAAAAAAATGGTTCAAATGGCTCTGAGCACTATGGGACTCAACTGCTGTGGTCATAAGTCCCCTAGAACTTAGAACTACTTAAACCTAACTAACCTAAGGACATCACACACATCCATGCCCGAGGCAGGATTCGAACCTGCGACCGTAGCAGTCGCACGGTTCCGCACTGCGCGCCTAGAACCGCGAGACCACCGCGGCCGGCTACTGTAGTAATGCTGAAAAGCGGAGTATCTAAATTGTTGAGTAAATAATGACGAATATTACTTGTTGATACATCACACCATAATAATATACCACCAGCAGTTTCATGCAGTTTAAGTTTCAATGACGTATGAGGACTAGAGCGAAGTTTCTCGAGTTCTTCATCATTCACTTCAGCATCTGATATCTTCACGTAATCAATTGGTACTACTTATTCCAGTCTGGATAGGTTTTCAGCCACACTGTTTTCTTTCCAGAAATGTGTCTGGTATCTGTCGTAAATTGTGATATGAGTTGTTGGTGACACAATTGCATAAGGGTTACTTTAGCGTTTCGTTGTTTAAAAGAATGTGTCAAAGGAGCGTGGTCAGTACACATTAGAAATGAACTTCCTTCAAGGAGGTACTTAAAATACCTTTTTGCCATGCAATGCTGATAAGTAGCCTATCATATGATCAATATTTCTTCTCGGATGGCGATAACATTCTCTAGTAGAAACAAACGGGTTTCCATATTCCTTCATCTTTCTGTTGCAGCATTGCACAGAATGCAATATCTGAAGCGTCTACAAATAATGCAAGATTATTGTTTACATCCGGGAATGTTAAAAGAGGTACGTCTGCAAGGTCAATTTTGCACTTCACAAACTATTTTATTGCGCCTTCTGTCCACTGCATACTTCCTTTGTCGTTTTTCTTGGTGTTCGTCAAGTAATCATTTAGAATAGCTGGACATTCTCCAGCATGTTCAAAATGCCTTCGTAAAAATTCAGTATTACAACGAAACGGCGTAACTCCATTCCTGAAATTTGAAATTAGTTGTCACTTGTATGCGTTTTATGGCTGCTATGGAACCTTTCGCAGTAATCACCTGACCTAAAAGTTAGTTTCTTGAAATCCAAAGACGGATTTTCCAATATTAATCCTCAAATCAAATTAGTTAATTCGCTCAAACAGGATAGTTAAATGTTGAGTATAATCTTCTGGAGAGCTGGAAGCTGTCACTACATCATCTAAATATGCAAAACAGAAATTTAAATCTCTCAGAACGTCATTAATAAATCTCTGAAAGGTACTGGATGTATTCTTGAAGCCAAATGGCATGAAACTGATCCGCAACTGAGCATTATACCACGGGTTGAAAACACCACTACAGTTGCAAGGTCCTTTTATTTAGGACACGACCGGTTTCGGTGTCATCACAGCACTCTTTTCCTTATCACTTTCAACTAGTGGGACTTTGTAATATGCGTTGAGGAGATCGACTTAAGAAAATATTTTCTTGCCCACAACTATGGAATTTACATCATTTATCTGAGGAATTGGACAGCGGTCAGGAAGGGTCCTATAATTAACACGTCTGTAGTGTCCACAAAAGCGCCACTGACCAATCGGTTTTTCTACCATGGTAGTGGACTAACTCACAGGGACTTAAACGGGCGAATTGTATTATGATTCATTAGGAACTGATATTTTGTTTAGCCAATTTTAGTCTATGTGGATCTAACCTGCGAGCTTTTGAGTACACTGGCGGAATCCTGCTGGATGCAATATAATGTTTAACATCATGCCTGATTTCTCGTCTTAAGAAAAGGACTTCAATAGGAAAGAAATCAAAGATGCTGTCAGGATACAGCAGCGGGAAGAGCTTCTGAGTGTACCGCAGCGCCTTACTTCCAAATTCTTCGCTAACGCGTGCTGTATGACACATGACGGTTGTGATTTTTTACTGGAATTTATTGACCAATTTGTAAGTCACCCATCGTCGAAAGTGTCACCGCGTAATAGTGGATTTTATCACGTCAGCAAGTTATTTATGGGGAGTTTGAACGTCCTATCCTGACAATGTTAAATTTAGTGACTTAGCTTCCTGTATTTCTGGAACCACTGCTGCCATTGACATGAAACTTTTACAAGACATTAAACTGTATGTTCTGAGTCTACTGAACTACAATAATTGCATTTCAGCCACTGCTTTCGGTAATACAATAATTTAGTTAAATGGTTAAACTTTTGTGTACTTTTTTGTATATTATCCTAAATACTGTAATTTTAATTATACATAACATTATGTTCTTCTTTTAGTTCAGTAGATTCAGGATATGTATGTTATTACTCCCTAAAACTTTGAATACTCTACTCGAAGTGGTTTCTGAGATTTAGGAAGAAAACCATAGGAAATACACATTTTGAGGAACGCATCTAAGGTTTCAGAAGACGGTAACTCACTTAATATATGCTTAATTATTTATTTTTAGTCACTCAGAAGCATCCTTCATCACACTTATATCTTTTTTCTTCTTTCTGGACTCCTCAGTGGCCAACTGTGCTGAATATTTTGCTTTATCAATGCCAGCCTCGTCCATCTGTTCAAGTTCTCTGATGCAGTTTGCTCCAGGATTAATTCCCACGTAGTGCAGCACTTTCACCTTACCAATCATGCCATCCTTAAAAGGAATAACAGCGTCAGTGAGTAGTGGGACTAAGTATGTGTCACCCCACTTTCCATTGTTGCCAAATTTATTCAAGGTGGCGGTATTGACGTCATTCAAGATGGCGGCATGTAGACTTGGAAACAGTACATGACATCATCCAAGATGGCGGATTTTGGCGGGAAGATAGGCCAATTGCGCTATGTCCACTAACGTAACCCTCCAGCAAAATGGCGGGAAGATTGAATTTAGGCAGGAAAATACGCCAATTGGCCTAACTTGACCCTCCAGAAGAAATTGGCGCCAAATTCAAATTCCAACAGGACAATGTATGCAAAATGGTACATGTCTTTATTATTATTATTAATTATTATCATTTATTATAATTCATTATCATTCATATCAATTATTATTATTTATTATTATTATTTATTATTATTGGCCTACCTCCATGAGAAAATTAAGCCCAAATTCAAATTCCAAAACGATAATGACTGCAAAACCATACTTGTCTTTATTATTATTCATTATTTATTATCATTATTTATTATCATTTATTATTATTTATTATCATTTACTATTATTGGCCTATCTCCACTAACATGGAAAATCGCGCCATGTTCAAATTCACACGCCATACTCTTTGGTAAACTGTACTTATATTTCTTATTATTATCATGCACTATTATTTATTAGCATTTATTATGATTTATTATTATTTATTGAAGATGGTCGTTTTTTGCGGCAAGAAAGCCAGTTACCTTACATCCATAAAAAAAATTCTCTCACAAATTCAAATTCAAAAACGATAATCTGTCACACCAACGAAAACAAAAGACCAGTTGGGCCATGTGCACTAACCTAAGTCCACCTCATCCTACGAAGTTCGAATTTTTCGCCCTCACTTACTGTTTCACTCCTAAGCTATCAAAGTCGCGTCAAATAGTAATAAAGTGCACTTTTACTATCGTAAGTCACCTCCTGTGAATTCGTGGGGAAAGGGCTGAAGTCTTTACTTCAAACAGTCCCGTCATCACTTGTTCTCCTACAGAGTTAGTACACATCTTACAGATCGCAGTCCAGTCGCGACCGCGCGCCACCGGCAAGCGAGCGGTCGCCTCACGTGACGGCCGTCGGATGCTTCTGCGCCCACTGCCGGTCCCGCGGCCGTTCACGTCACAGCCTACTGGCGCCGACTAGCGTCGCAGTCCTACGCTGGTCCAGCGATGTAAACATGTTTTCGTGCACAGTGGAATCCGCCCCCACCGACCAGTTGGCGCCAAAGCTGTTCGCTGGACAGGTTAGAACCTGCCGACTTCATAACGGTAGTTTGGTTGGTCCAGCACCTGTTTGACAAAGAATGCGCTGCCGTATGTTTGGTGCCAAAGTTTGCTCGAGAGTGGAATCCACCATGACGTCACAACAGGTGGTCCACCACACGTGCTCGCCACGACGTCCCTCGCTAAGTTAATTGATCACCCGACTATCATTCAATCCACATTCTGCGCTTACCTGATCCAAGATCGTCGCGAAAACACACGTCCATACACATGAGCCATCGCGCGCGCCTAGCTTAGTACCTCCGCAAGTGAATGTAACAAAGTTCACAAGACTACTTAATTAATTGATCAATTAATTAACCTCTCTGATGCGGAAAATTGAAACGTCCACCTAGACTTGGAATCAATTTTCCCCACTGCTACACCCACCTGGACTTCAAATGAAATAGTTAAAGTCCCTACTGGCCACCACGTCCCCTTACCGAGCCATATTCGTTGGCTAACATGTACTAATGTGCACTGCCGTTTACAAACGTGCACTAACGTGTACTAACCTACATTAACCTATATCACATTTTGCCTATACAAATAAGCCAAGTTTGAATTGTGATGGTCAGTTCGTGTTTCGCTACCAACACGAGAAAATTGTGGCAAACGAATACACTAATCTAAGTCACCTGTGATGACTCAAAATCGTCGGCCTTACCTCTCTCACACACCACGAGCGCGAGATCGCCCACGTCACAGCCTGGACCTTTATACTCGCGTCGGACATACTCCTCTGTAAATATTCGAACTTAACTATTACCCGAATACTGTTGTTCAGTCTACACGGTCTAGGACATGGACAGAGCACACCCCCAGTACCTAAGCCGAGAACATCGCTCGCCCCACCTGTAGTTAACCGCTGAGAGACGGAAATATTCTGCAGCCACATCCCTCGCGCTCTCGTAGCTACTCTCCTCAGCAGTTCGATCTAATAAAACTTCCAAGCACAAAATATAAGAACCAACTCGAACTCTCTTATACTCCATATCGTCCCACAAATACTTACCGTACATTTTATTTAGGCATTATCTATCACTCTCATACAAAAATACACTCGCCCTGATATACCTGGTGTCATGTTAAACGGTTGGCAGACACGCAAACAGCTCCTATTTTCAGTGCACAATATCAAACTGCTCCTAAATAATGCAGTCCACTTAACTGTGAACACCATCAGTAATCGTAATCTGTCCAAATAACGCATAGCAAAATAACTCAACAGACGCGCGCCATCAACTTGTCCCACACTAAATCACGTGTCCGACAGCTCTCAATTCGCTGAAATGTCTCTGTTCGACCCCTCAAACATATACGCCTATATAAGACAAGTGTCTGGCGCAGCTGCTAGATCGATTACTGCTGCTACAATGGCAGGTTATAAACCTTCAAGTGAGTTTTAACGTGGTGTTATAATCGGCGCACGAGCGATGGGATACAGCATAGCCGAAGTAGGGATGAAATGGGGATTTTCCCTAGGACCATTTCATGAATGTACCGTGAATATCAGGAATCCGGTAAAACATCAAATCTCCGACACTGCTGCGGCCGGGAAAAAAATCCTGCAGGAACAGGAGTAACGACGACTGAAATGAATCGTTCGACGTGACAGAAGTGCAACACTTCCGCAAATTGCTGCACATTTCAAAGCTGGGCCATCAACAATTGTCAGCGTGAGAACCATTCAACGAAACATCATTGATATTAACTTACGGATCCGAAGGCCCACTCGCGATGACTGCATGACACAAAGCTTTATGCCTCGCCGGGGCCCGTAAACACTGATGTTGAACTGCTGATGACTGGAAACATGTTTACCTGGTCGGACGAATCTCGTCTGAAATTCTGTCGAGCGGATGAACGTGAATGGGTATGTAGACAACCTCATGAATCCATGGACCCTGCATGTGAACAGGGGACTGTTCAAGTTGGTAGAGGCTCTGTAACAGTGTGGGGCTTGTGAAGTTGGAGTGATATGGGACCTCCGATACGTCTAGATACGACTCTGACAGGTGACGAGTAAGTAAGCGTCCTATCTGATCACCTCCATCCATTCATGTCCATTGTGCACTCCGACTGACTTGGGCAATTCCAGCAGGACAATGCTACGCTCCCAAGCTTAGAATGGCTACTGAGTGGCACTCTTCTGAGTTTAAACACTTCCGCTGGCCACCAAACTCCGCAGATATGAACATTATTGAGCATATCTGGGATGACTTACAAGGTGCTTTTCAGGAGAGATCTCCACCCCCTCGCATTATTACGGATTTATGGACAGCCTTGCAGGATCCATGGTGTAAATTCCTTCTAGCAGTACTTCAGACATTAGTCGAACCCATGCCACCTCGGGGTGCGGCACTTCTGCGTGCTCGCGGGGGCCCTACACGATATTAGGCAGGTGTACCAGCTTCTTTGGCTCTTGAGTGTACGTTCAAATGCGTAGGCCTCTTACCAAATATATGTAAAAGAAGCTTTTGAACGTGCACAAACGAGGACGGCGTAATGACTGCACATCTGATTCAGTCATGATAATTTAGAAAAACTTGCTTTGGAAGACTCTTGAAGATTGACGCCAAATATACCTTAAAAGACTACTCTCAGAGTTTCAAGAATCAGTCTTTACTGAAGAATCTAGAGACATTCATCGTAGTCCTTCGTACCGGACCCATAGGGATCGTAAGTCAAGATCTAAATAATGATTTCTCGTACTGAGGTATTTAAACATTCGTTTTTCCCGTGCTCAACTCGTAATTGGACCAGGAAGCAACCCTGTTGTGGAGTACCATGTTACTACCTTCTGACACACATTACTCAGTCGTTTCTCGAATGTTAATGCAGATGTAGATGTAGACTACGTTATAGAGTTTAGTTTCGGAAGTACATCGTTAACCTTCAGCCTAATGACTCAAACCGTTTTAACTGGTAAAGCTACTACTGTTTTTCCACGTATTTACAAATAAACTTCAGTTCTCATTGCCACCAGATACCAAATTTTGCTATTAACCATCTCTATCCAATATTCAGTATGCAAAGGTACAACTACCAACCTTATTTTTGTAACAGAAATTTTGTCGGAAGTGAGCAAATATTACATCGAAAAAACTCGTTAATAATATGTAGAGTTGCTTACCGAAGCAAGAGCAATTAGCCACCTCAAGAGTGATGTCGAAATCTCGGTTTACAGGTTTTCCACTCTGAACCACTCATGAATGTTAATATTTTAGCCTAGAAGGCATTTAACAGAGGAGGAGCTACATACAGACGCCCTGAGGACGCTGAGTGTGTTATTTTGATTGAGGGGTGTATCATTTATTTTTCACTCTGTAAATATGAAAACATAAGCCTCTGCTACTGTATTAAACTGAAGTTTCATTCTGATGATATATACATGACAAGAAACATCCACTGAAAGAAAATTCTTCTAAAACAACTACACGATAAAAGCATATCAAACATGGTCTCTGCTGCGTATAAGCTTTTATATATTCTTTGGCATCTGGAATTGAATGTGACAATTTCGATGTTACTGATGGCTGCTCAAGAGTTACTGTAAAGTGTGGACCGAATATCTCTCTAAATGATTATCACATTTTAATTTTTAACTCTGTTCACTAACTCGGTAGCGCTCTTTGGACAGCCGTCTTCGAATACGCAATCCATTTGTCTTCCTAATACATGATAACTATACAGTTATCCCGGTTTTAAAAAACATAAATTATTGTCACGTATTAGAGATAAACAAGAAATGTATTAAAACATAATTCAGTTTACTTTAAGAACGGTCGTGGAAAGCGTGGGTGCAACGAGTCGTATTCCCAATCAAGTAAGACACTAATTTGTATTCTCAGTCAGTCAAGTGTTTGTCTATGAGTGAGACGACAATTATACATGTTAGTTTCTTGTGAAAATGCAAGTCAGTCACTGGAAAGAAGGCCGATTCACGCCGATAAACCAAAAAATTTACATTACTGTCGAAAATTGCAACACCATGGAGACTCTTACAACAAACGTCCAACTGATATGAAATGTATTACGTGCTTGTGTATTCAAACAATTAAAATTTCAGTGTAACCGCGGGTAGCTACTAGGATTAACATCATCTACATTGTTTGTATCAGGAAAACTCAAGCAGCAGCTTTGCAGTTCAGACACTGCATTTGAATGTAGTTGTTTGGAACAAGGTCGTGATATGCATCGTGTCGGAAAGGTGAGTCGGAATTAGATATCTCTAGTATTGTGGTCTGTTGAAATAGTCCTTTAGTGTTCAGCGATACTATTGCTCATTTTTATCGAGATCCCACGAATGTCATGCGATTATGTAATCAGATTCTGCAGGAGGGCCATACTCATACTGTTTCTCAAAGGCTCCATGTGACTAGGGCACGAGAGGGCTGGTATATCGTTCGCTTGGGCGTGCTTCCCCATGACAAGTATCTACATAAACAATGCGACGGCGTCTGGAACTCTAATAATTGTCGGGCGGCGACCATTGTTGCGGCTCCCCTTGATGCGGTCGCGAAGAGATGCGCACCAACAATTGTGCTCTCAACGACAACAGTGAACACCCAAATGGCACCACATCGTCCTCACAGACAGCTCATTGTCTAGCAGACGCTTGGTCACAGACTAAGATGCTAAACACAGGATTACGCAGGAAGTGGCTACTTTCATATCTTTCCAGAAGATGATTCCATGAGTAAAATATAATTTTATCCAAATGCCAACGACCGCAGTGTTGTTGCTGTATTTCGTAATAGTGTTTTTTTACAATTGTTATATAGTTGAAACAGTGATGGTTTCGTTTCAGGAAATAATATCTGCCGGTAATGTGTTGATAACGATGTCACATTAGCGGATAATTTCAAAGTGGTGCAGAGAAATCAACAATATATTTGGTAAGAGCGCTTGAGGGTTACTGATATGTAATTTCATTTGGTAATGGTGGTGGTGGTGGTTAGTGTTCAACGTCCCGTCGACAACGAGGTCATTAGAGACGGAGCGCAAGCTCGGGTTAGGGAAGGATTGGGAAGGAAATCGGCCGTGCCCTTTCAAAGGAACCATCCCGGCATTTGCCTGAATCGATTTAGGGAAATCACGGAAAACCTAAATCAGGATGGCCGGAGACGGGATTGAGCCGCCGTCCTCCCGAATGCGATTCATTTGGTAATGTACAGGAAATTAGGCACTACTTAATTTTACGCTCGAGTTATATTGAAGATGATCTTAAATCAATTCTAGTGTCAAATTTTAATATTTGATGGTCGTGCTAATATGTGATTAAGCATGAATGATAATCTAGTGCTCATTTTGAACAGTTTCGTGAAGTGAGTGATTGTCGTTACACATTTACGTACTCAAATGTATAGTGATTTATATTTCATTGTAATGTAACTTGGAAGTTTACACTGCAGAGATTCATGAAAAACGTTCACACTTCAGTCCTGTTTTGAAGATTGGATTGCTATCCAAGAACCTGGGAGAGTTTTCCTCCATTATAAGTAAACTCCATTCTTTATCAATAATAATCGTATTATGACGGTCAAATTTTTCATTTTAGCTAACACAAGTTATCAGAAATGAGACTATTGACGATCCAAGTTGTTAACACAATTAAGAACAAAGCTTTTTTAATTCTTCAGGCTCTCCCGCTGATCTGTTGACATCTTGGGGCATCGGGTATGCTGCCGAGTATCTGTGTCGTTCATACACGTACTTCGGAAACATGATTCATTATCATTATCAGGAACTGCCTGAGAACAATCGTCGAGTGGAACGTGTCCTGTGTTTGTACCTACGGCCTTCCCCCTCCATGATCACTCGTTCCGTCCGCAGTCTGCTCGTGCTAGAAGCGTCCTTTCGTTAAAATGGCTCAAATGGTTCAAATGGCTGTGAGCACTATGGGACTTAACGTATGAGGTCATCAGTCCCCTAGAACTTAGAACTACTTAAACCTAACTAACCTAAGGACATCATACACATCCATGTCCGAGGCAGGATTCGAACCTGCGACTGAAGCGCCTAGAACCGCTCGGCCACAGCGGCCGGCACGCGTCTTTTCGTGATCCCTCTTCTGTACGCCAAGCCTAGCGCTGGTGTTTCGACTTTGGTCCGGTGCTCCTGCCCTCACGCTGGCGTTTCGTTTTTGGTTTGGTGCAATCCACTCCAGCTAGAAGCGAACTGCGACGTTCCACCTTCGTTACAGTGAGTCTGATGGTCTATCTGGGATTCATTTACCATGTCCACGCTCTCAGTTCTTCTGTTGATGGAGTGCTGCTTCTGTCCCCCATTGTGTTTACAGTAACTCCTATGCAGTATACCAGGCCCTAGTTAGATGGCACCCAATGTCACGATTCATGAGGTTTTCTGTTTCCTTTATTTCTACATACTCCCTTACAACATCATCACAGTACCGTGGCACCTGTGCCAGAACCTATGTTTCATCATGGTTCATGGAATGACAGAGTTTTAGCCCGTGCTCGGCACTGACCGATTTACTTACGAGTCTTAGTCGAGTCTGCCTCTACTGTTCTTTGAATCTAATATTCACTTCCCAAGTTGTTTGGCAAATACACAACATGAGAAATTAGAAAGGTATATTTTAAATTCGTGGTTTTCGTAGTGACAGGTCATCTTTCAGATTTCCCTTTAGTCTTATTATTTTGTAGATGGGGTGAACACACATTTGATGCTACGCTTCCTCAGAATCACGCTTATTTTGGCAGAAACCGATCCCTCACAGGGCACGTACATCACAATCACAGTCCTTGCTTCATTTTGCTCTTCTTCTAGATCGTGTGGTGGAGCGACTGGTTGAAGGGCCTTCTGAATTTGTGTATCTATTTTTGCAGAACATTGATCGTAGATGTTTTATTTCTGTTGCCAAACTGTCTAGGTCTGACAATGTGTGTGATTTGTGAACAGTTGTCTTCTGAACGTCATTATTCTGCACTGGATGGTGACACATGCTGGCTTGCCGGTATAAATCAGAGTATGTCGGTTTACAATGCACACTGTGGCCAAACGACCCTCCTGCTACACCCAGAAATGTCAACTGACCACCCTTTCCGAGTTAAGATGTTCCAAAAACTCATCGAGCGTCTCTCTTCCATGAGACCGCATCACAACGGTATCATCCACATAGCTGAAGGTGCACGTAGGTGTGCATGTAGCCGTCTCTAGTGTTTCCTCTCCCTGAAGGTACTGGCAACCACTGGAGATCTAGGGCTGCCCATTTTTATACCTTCAGTTTGCTCATAGTATTGGCTCCCGTACAGAAAATGCCGTCAGAGTATGCCTGAACAAGTGCAACAAAGAATCGTCAAATGTCTCCAAAATCAGCTCCAGCGAGTCTTTCAGTGGCAGCGGATATCACATCACCACAGACTATTGTACCAGATTCTGTGATGTGTAGTTCGTTGAAACTTTGAAAGAAATCATTCGAGTGGCGAATGGGTGAATATAGCCGTTTCTCCAAACACTTGACTATTGGGTACGTTTATACACCAAATATGCCGAAAACTGGTCGCACTGCCACGCCCGCTTTGCGAACTTTCCGCAATCCACTTAGTGTAGGTGGATCTAATACTCTCTATCGTAGTAGTTTAATGACCTTGTGAGGCGTACTCATTTCCGCCAAGGGAGCCTTGGTCTTTAGGGCCACTTGGTCCATGGGATCACATTCCAATGAAAGTCCATATGCTGGGTCCTCCAGAGGTTGACACTCTTTCCCATCATAATCAGCCACTTGTAAAACGACCGTGGAGTTATCTTTGTCTGCTGGCAACATCACGAGGCTGCTGTCTTCCCAGAGTCTCTTGAGTGAAGGCCTCTCATCATTCGAGATATTCAGCTTTGGAAGCTGTGTTGATGAGCGGCCTTTAGGTCTCCCGTCGAGTTTCTTCTGCCACATTTGGTGGAAGTGTATTGGCTACTATATTGCGTTCGTGATAAGAACTAAACTGATGTAAACATTACGCCATGTATTCTTCAGTGTTTGCTGTAAATCCATTGGATTTTGTTTCACGGGGTTCGGAAGCCAGGCTGTCTTGTGTACAGTCACGTAAGTTTTATGCTGTGCCTTTAACTTGGACAGCAATTGCCAGCGAGCTGGTCCAACTAACCTGCAGTTACATGAATAATTGCTGTTAAGACATACAAAACACGAGCGAATAAACAATATAGCTTCCAATGTAATTTAATTCTTAAACAGAATGCAATAAAATACTGTAAAACTTTCAGCAATACGCGTCTTAGGGGTCCAGTCGGAATAAAATAACGTGCTCTCGTTCTTAGATAACATAACATAGCAATTAAAGATAAGAGTGATGAAAATGCCCAGATTGAGCACATGGTAATTTTTGTCCGTGTGCTGTGTCTGACGTAAAAGCGTATCTCAAGAATTTCACTGCAGAGTTTAATACTGAAGCCACTAAATGTAAGTCAGTCGTCTGGTAACCTCTGAGCTCCTTCCATATCCGAATTCGAGGAATTCATTTCAGTACTGGAACTGTCATCTGCTACGTTTATACCAAGTCGATCAACAACAAAATCCACGAAGTCATCCAGGCGCCACGTTTTCTTCGCTTCCTTTATCACATGCGGTTCTGCATCCTGGCAGCGTTCGGCAGCGCCGTGTGTCAGAACTTAGTGCATTATTTTCAGCACGTTAGGCAGCTTAAATGTCTTGTTATTTCTGGAGCCAAATCCCTTAACTGGGCGCCAGATCACTTCTGTTGTGTGCAGATTGCAGTGTTACAGTAGCAGTAGTAAAAATGCAGCATTTGTACGGTGTGCTCGATGCCGTGAAAATGATTGTTTTCCGTGTTTCTACGACACTCATCACTCTGGCTCTTGTGACACTACATCTGTGGTATAAAATGATGGACATATTCCAAATAAAAAGTATTTGATTTTTCATTTTTTTCCACAGGTTTATTTTATTATAGTTTCTTAATTTAAACAATTTTTGTTATGAATATTTTACAAAATATCGTTAATTAAGAATTTATATTTGCAACTAAAACTGGAATTTTGCGTGCGATATGCATCTGGAAAAAAGAAGATGTTAGATGAATTTTATATGTAAATTATGTAGGTATTGGAACTGAAGGAAAAATAAAATTAAAAAAAGAACTATACGTCAGTCATACGACCATAAGCCCTGAATGTCACGGAATGTCTTTCCATGTACCGGAGGGGTCTGATAGAGAAACAGGAAGTCAGAGAGAGGAGGATCCTCAGGAAGATCCCAGACCAGGTAGAAGAAAATGAAGAATTCAGGAGGCGGCATAAGTCGGAGGTCTACGAACATATCGAGAGGCTCTCTGACTGTGGAAGAAAAATTATGGTAGCTTCCTATAGCCATTTTGCAAGATTGCCTCCAAACAGATTCACCAGCTCTCTGTTCACCTTCTGGCAAAACGATAAGATTCGCACCACTTGGCTGACAGAAACTGAAAAGGACATTAAAGAACTGAGAATAATTGATCTCCAGAACAGACTGTCTGTGAGACGTACCCTGAAGGAAGCCCGAGAATTTCAGGAAAACCCCCGAAATAAAGGTATCCCCTGTACAGAAGAAAGGAAGGAGTTACATCGGCAGCGGATGCGACAGTACTGGGCAAAGATCAAAGCCCCACAGTTGAACATGCGTGGTCCAAAGTAGGTCCATTCGAAACAAGAAGAAGAAGAAAAGAACAGAGGACGATTCGAACCCGCAATCCTCGATACATCCTACTACCTTCCTTCAACACTACCGATCACTCTACATGTCTCGCTATTACGTATCACTTAATTATAGTCAAGCTGCGGAACCATCGACTGTCTCGAACACCAAGCAGTTTCCACCGTTACCACCGCGCCATGCTTCAGTTACATCAGCCAAGCCAACTAGCGCGACAGGAGAACGAAAACCACCGACTACCTCATCAACCAAAGAATCTATTGAAATTACAAAGAAATGCAAACCACTAGCTCCTTACAGGCGTTGAGAAGTATCAACAGGGAGAGTTGAAAATGGATGCCCCGACCGGGACTCGAACCCGGGATCTCCTACTTACATCGCAGATGCTCTATCTGATTGAGCCATTTTTATTTCTATTACCACAATGGCTTGGACCTCTCATGACACTTCAGGAGACCACTGACAATTCATCATGTAATATAAGCTGCATGAGAGAAAAAAATAATTATGGTAACAGAATAATAAATAAAAGGAGAAAAGAAAAAAAAACGAGAACTTAGCCGACAAAGCACCACCAAGTTCACATGATATCTATCAACAATTATTTTTATGTCGTTTCTTACTACTCTTATAATTTTTTTTTTTAATTTTGTGTTTTTATATAGTTTTATAGTTTGTAACAGAATCTCATAGTAGAAAGAAAACGAAACAAGATTACATTCGAAATAGCAAACTAAGAAAATCCCAATTTGATTGCAAGGATTGTATACACCCATACGTACCTGTACTTCATCTATACACATTTTACTCCGGCCGGAGTGGTCGAGCGGTTCTAGGCGCTACAGTCTGGAACCGCGCGACCGTTACGGTCGCAGGTTCGAATCCTGCTTCGGACATGGATGTGTGTGATGACCTTAGGTTAGCTAGGTTTAAGTAGTTCTAAGTTCTAGGGGACTGACGACCATAGATGTTAAGTCCCATAGTGCTCAGAGCCATTTGAACCATGGAAAAATTGCGTCATCAAAACATCGCAAGAAAAGAAGCTTGCATTTCGCTTCATTTAGTTTTGCAACGGAATTCCGTCAAAAATCATCGATTACAGCCTTCAGACAAAGTATTTCAGCAGGATTTCGAAGTAGAAGTATCACTTCGTCCCCCTATGCACGAACAGCTATAGTCCAGCCCGAAAGCATCCAACCTGTCATCTGGGATGCTAACATCCGAAATAGGGGCTCCAGAAACAACACAAATAAAGTCATCGACAGCGGGCTTCCCTGAGGCACTTCCCGACGGGTATTTATTGGGGGCGTCAGTTGGCCATTAACAACCACCGAAGCCGAAATACCCGTAAACAGATCTGACAGCACTCGCCGTGTGTCAACAGTAAAACCAACTGCCTCCTGAATCCGAAGCAGAAAGTTGTAACTAACACGATCAAATGCCTTATCGATGTCTAGAAAAATGAGGGCACAAGGGACAGACGTTACAGCGGCAACCGAAAGCACGTCACGACACTGGACTATAGGGGTAAGAATGGTACGACCAGGTACACAGCTTTGATGTTTTGCAACAATAGTCTCCATCAGAGCTGACATCCTACTATTAACTGCCCTCACCACCGTCTTATAATCACCCAAAAAAAGGCCAAAAGCGCAAGTAAAATCAATTCAGAAGTCCATCTAGACCCGGGGACTTATGGGAAGGCGATCCCACAATAAGTTCGTAAACTTCCAAAGGCTGCAAGGTAGCTAAGCACGTTGCATTATGGTCAGGTGTAATTGTCGTACCTAAGATGCCGACAAGTGAGTCTTAAAAGGTTGCATTGGACTCATCGACGTCGTACACGTCTACATACTACTGATGTAAGATACTCGTCTGCGTCAAAATAAGCTGTGTGCACCTGATCAGAGTTCACATGAGTTGTATCGACAAGCCAATCGTGGATTTCTAGAGACCGCGCTATTTTATCGAAAGTGAAGCTCACAGTACCTTTACGTGGAATACATGTAGAAACCATGGTAGCCATAGCGGAGAGGCCGACGCCGCTGGAGGTAGACGAACACAGACAGTAAGGCGGAGCGGAGGCGCTACGACTCACTCGGCAGACGGAAGAACACTAACAAGGAAAACGCTGCGGCAAGTGAAATCAACAGGAACCTTCCCGTTCGGCGCTCGAAGCGGAACTCTAGCGAGGCGGACAGTGGGTCCGTTATCTGGGCGGAAACATACTATCCTCATACTACATGTGTTGTGCCCCTGCCCACTATAATCACTACTTGCCGCAGTCAAACTACCAATTCCCGGAAGATTTTGTGCAATGTGAGTGCATCCGCACTGAAAATCATTGGCCAGTAAGCGTTATCTATATGAATATCGTATCTGTTCTTTCGATGGTTCAATCAAACAGAGCGTCTGCCATGTAAGCACGAGATCCTGCGTATGAATCCCGGTCGGGGCACACATTTTCAGCTGTCCCCGCTGATATTTATCAACGCCTGTAAGCAGCTAATAGTCTGGATTTCATTGTAATTTCTTTCTTCAAGAGCTGCAAGATAGCGAATGATATCTGATCTTTCGGAAATGTCCAAAAGAACAGATACATATTCATATAAACAAGCTATTGTCCTGTTGTCCTATTTGAGGACGCCATGCCTATTATTGCGATTTCCTGTGAGCTATAGACCTGTAAGGGCTAATGACGTGACTCTGCATCTCTAATGCGTTTGCATTGTGTATTGTGTATTAAACTGAGAACCCAGAAACGATGGAGAGCCTTCGTCCCGTCGTAGTCCCCACTGGTTCACAACCCCACAACGGGCCCAGCAGACCACCCACTTCACCGCCGTCCCACACCAGACACAGGATTATTGTGCGGTTCTTTTCCCAGTGCCTCCTTTCTCTCCCCTCACCCCCGGGAACATCTCATACCAGACGAGTGTAACTCCAAATGATTGCGTGGTAGAGTAATGATGGTGTACGCGTACTTGGAGACAGTGTTTGCAGCAATCGCCGACATAGTGTAGCCGAGGCATATGGATAACCGCCTTGAAAGCCATCCACAGGCTGGCCGGCACACCGGACCTCGACACTAATCCGGCGGGTTGATTCATACCAGGGACAGGCACGTCTTCCCGGTCGGGAAGCAGCGCGTTAGACCACGCGGTTAGCCGGGAAGGCTATGCGAATGCATTACTCAACAAGATGCTCTAAATACAAGTCTTCACCGTTCGACACCAGTTAGGTGACCTTTCTACACTTCTGGCCATCAAAAGTGCTACACCACGAAGATGACGTGCTACAGACGAGAAATTTAACCGACAGGAAGAAGATGCTGTGCTATGCAAATGATTAGCCTTTCAGAGCATTCACAAGAGGTTGGCGCCGGTGGCGACACCTACAACGTGCTGACATGAGGAAAGTTTCCAACCGATTTCTCATACACAGACAGCAGTTGACCGGCGTTGCCTGATGAAACGGTGTTGTGATGCCTCGTGTAACGAGGAGAGATGCGTACCATCGCGTTTCAGATTTTAGTAAAAGTCGGATTGTAGCCTATCGCGACTGCAGTTTATCGTATCGCAACGATGCTGCTCCCGTTGGTCGAGATCCAATGGCTGCTGGCAGAATATGGAATCTATGGGTTCGGGAGGGTAATATGGAACGCTGTGCTGGATCCCAACTGCCTGGTATCACTAGCAGTCCAGGTGACAGGCATCTCATCCGCATGGCTGTAACTGATTGTGCAGCCACGTCTCGATCCCTGATTCAACAGATGGGGACGTTTATAAGACAACAACCATCTGCACGAACAGTTCGACGATGTTTGCAGCAGCATGGACTATCAGCTCGGAGACCATAGCTGTGGTTACCCTTGACACTGTATCACAAACAGGAGCACCTGCGATGGTGTACTTAACGACGAACCTGGGTGCAAGAGTGGCAAAACGTCATTTTTCGGATGAATCCAGGTTATGTCTACAGCATCATGATGGAAGCATGTATTCGTCATCGCCATAATGGCGTATCACCCGGCGTGATGGTATGGGGTGCCATTGGTTACACGTCTCGGTCACCTCTTGTTTGCATTGACAGCACATTGAACAGTGGTTGTTACATTTCAGATTTGTTACGACCCGTGGCTCTATCCTTCATTCGATCCCTGCGAAAACCTACATTTCAGCAGGATAATGCACGACCGCATGTTGCAGGTCCTATATGGGTCTTTCTGGATACAGAAAATGTTCGACTGCTGCCCTGGCCAGCACATTCTCCAGATCTCTCACCAATTGAAAACGTCTGATCAATGGTGGCCAAGCAACTGGCTGGTCACAATACGCCAGCCATTACTCTTGATGAACTGTGATATCATGTTGAAATTGCGTGGGCAGCTGTATCTGTACACGCCATCCAAGCTCTGTTTGACTCAATTCCCAAGCGTATCAAGGCCGTTATTACGGCCATAGGTGGATGTTCTAGGTACACATTTTTCAGGATCTATGCACCCAAATTGCGTGAAAATGTAATCACATGCCAGTTCTAGTATAATATATTTGTCCAATGAATACCCGTTTATCATCTGCATTTCTTCTTAGTGTAGAAATTTTAATGGCCATTAGTGTATTACGGAATCACACGTTAATTCAACTCAAACTTTTAAGCTGAAGAACATAGAAGGTTGCAGGGTGGACTGCGCAAATAGCAGTGGGGGCTGCATGACAATTGACAATTTCTGTCAAGAAATTCTTCACTCATGCATCAGTCGCCCTCCCGCCATTATCGACTCTTGAAGCTACAGCTATCACCTGATCGACTACCTACTTTATTATTGTTCTTGTGGCAGGCTACCTAAGTCTGCTAAGACTTCCAAGCGAGTTTTTACCGTTCGCGCAAGGTGCTTCTGTGTCGAGTCCCAAACGCTAGTGTACTATGCGTGAGATAAGTGGAGCAACAACTGACGGGGTGTTTGTCTGCAGAAACTGAAGGAACTAACATCTCGAGGCATTAACGTTTGGCCCAGTAGGTAGATGAATACTAGAACAAACTTCAGTTATACAAAGACAAGGTCCAGTCTGCATTACTGTGTGGCTGCACCACGTGGGGAATCACTAGCCCCACCAACCTTAAACCACTCCAGACAATTAAAATTAGATGCTTAAAGCTTATCCTCGGTGCTCCACGGTGGAGCTGAATCGCCGATCTGCATGCAGAACTTCAAGTGCTAATGATCAAGAACCTAATCAAGGACTCGACGCAAAAAGTCATACACAAAACTGATGAGCTATGGCCAACAACGAGACACCTTGAATACATTAGTTCTCTAGCTCCAGAACTGTGGCACTGGACTGAAGTGCCCTGAGGCATTTCTGAGGCCTCCCAATAACTGGCTCCATCTACATCTACATCTACATGATTACTCTGCAATTCACATTTAAGTGCTTGGCAGAGGTTTCATCGAACCACAATCATACTATCTCTCTACCATTCCACTCCCGAAGAGCGGGCGGGAAAAACGAACACCTAAACCTTTCTGTTCGAGCTCTGATTTCTCTTATTTTATTTTGATGATCATTCCTACCTATGTAGGTTGGGCTCAACAAAATATTTTGACATTCGGAAGAGAAAGTTGGTTACTGTGATTTCGTAAATAGATCTCGCCGCGAAGAAAAACGTCTTTGCTTTAATGGCTCCCATGCCAACTCGCGTATCATATCTGCCACACTCTCTGCCCTTTTTTGCACCCTTTTCCCTAACTGCATAAACCACCTTCCCAGAAAGGTAGCAGACCACAAGCCCAAACCCCTGCTTACGCAGTAATAAAGACAGCTAGCTCTTGTACAATATCACCTCAGAAGTCCAGCCTCAAGGAATGCAGTACTTTGAGAACATACAAACCGGAAAAAAGAAACGCCAGGGACTGACCATGGAGGAGGAAGGCCATTGGTATAAATATCAGACCCGTTAGACTTGACAAGAAGTCTCTGGTAGTACCTGATGAAGAAAACGAGTCACAATGGCGAAATATTGCGCATGAAAGACGCCGATATCAAGCGGAGTACTAGACACCTCATGACGCAAAAAAACAAAACAAAAAATTAACTTACAGTACCACTAATCGAGTCATGTCTCTCAAAACAACTGAATGGTCGAGTTGTTTGCTGTCGCTGTTGAAAGAAAATAAACCCTATTGGTCTCATCAATCGAGTGTTCTTACGTTTGTGAATGGACAGTTTGTGGAAGGAATAATTGTGAAGATGCGTTTAATTAAAACCTTGATGACTGTAGCAAATGGAAAGGTGTCTGGAAATGGAAAAAAGAACACATTGACACCGGTGTGTCAGACCTACCATACGTGCTCCGGACACTGCGAGAGGGCTGTACAAGCAATGATCACACGCACGGCACAGTGGACACACCAGGAACCGCGGTGTTGGCCGTCGAATGGCGCTAGCTGCGCAGCATTTGTGAACCGCCGCCGTCAGTGTCATCCAGTTTACCGTGGCATACGGAGCTCCATCGCAGTCTTTAACACTGGTAGCATGCCGCGACAGCGTGGACGTGAACCGTATGTGCAGTTGACGGACTTTGAGCGAGGGCGTATAGTGGGCATGCGGGAGGCCGGGTGGACGTACCGCCGAATTGCTCAACACGTGGGGCGTGAGGTCTCCACAGTACATCGATGTTGTCGCCAGTGGTCGGCGGAAGGTGCACGTGCCCGTCGACCTGGGACCGGACCGCAGCGACGCACGGATCCACGCCAAGACCGTAGGATCCTACGCAGTGCCGTAGGGGACCACACCGCCACTTCCCAGCAAATTAGGGACACTGTTGCTCCTGGTGTATCGGCGAGGACCATTTGCAACCGTCTCCATGAACGGTCCCGCACACCGTTAGGCCGTCTTCCGCTCATGCCCCAACATCGTGCAGCCCGCCTCCAGTGCTATCGCGACAGGCGTGAATGGAGGGACGAATGGAGACGTGTCGTCTTCAGCGATGAGAGTCGCTTCTGCCTTGGTGCTAATGATGGTCGTATGCGTGTTTGGCGCCGTGCAGGTGAGCGCCACAATCAGGACTGCATACGACCGAGGCACACAGGGCCAACACCCGGCATCATGGTGTGGGGAGCGATCTCCTACACTAGCCATACACCTCTGGTGATCGACGAGGGGACACTGAATAGTGCACGGTACATCCAAACCGTCATCGAACCCATCGTTCTACCATTCCTAGACCGGCAAGGGAACTTGTTGTTCCAACAGGACAATGCACGTCCGCATGTATCCCGTGCCACCCAACGTGCTCTAGAAGGTGTAAGTCAACTACCCTGGCCAGCAAGATCTCCGGATCTGTCCCCCATTGAGCATGTTTGGGACTGGATGAAGCGTCGTCTCACGCGGTCTGCACGTCCAGCACGAACGCTGGTCCAACTGAGGCGCCAGGTGGAAATGGCATGGCAAGCCGTTCCACAGGACTACATCCAGCATCTCTACGATCGTCTCCATGGGAGAATAGCAGCCTGCATTGCTGCGAAATGTGGATATACACTGTACTAGTGCCGACATTGTGCATGCTCTGTTGCCTGTGTCTATGTGCCTGTGGTTCTGTCAGTGTGATCATGTGATGTATCTGACCCCAGGAATGTGACAATAAAGTTTCCCCTTCCTGGGACAATGAATTCACGGTGTTCTTATTTCAATTTCCAGGAGTGTATAATGTTCAACGATGTTACTGGGTGCAGTACGTGTTCAAACCTCTCGCCATATGAGAGTACGTCTAGCATTGTTGTAACTGATCTCTTTGGTGGACCAGGAAGTACTTCATTTGGAGGCATAACGTTGAATGGACACATTGACCACTAGAACTTTAAAGATGTAACAGGCACTAGTCAACGTTATTTTGACGCTGTACGTCTTCCCGATATGAGTATTTTTAAGGATAGAATCAGACCTGACTTCATTTTTTTGAATGGGAATGGGCGAACGCATCGAAGATCGAGGGTAGGGACCTCATGCAATGAGATTATATTTGGCAAATGGACTGCCCTGCCCATTCCACCGACTTAAATTCCATTGAGCATGTGTGGGATGCGTTGAGGAGACGTATCGCAGCAAGTCCAGGAGTATTAACGACCATCCAGCAGCTGTCAACTGCGTTGGCGAAAGCATGGAATGCCTTACGCAGGAATTTCCTTCCAGTCTTGTGGCCAGCATGTCAGCATGTGGCGGAGAATGCATTGCTGTTCATTGTGATCACATACCCTGTGAAGAAATATGTCCTGCATTTAGTGATGCACAGGGGACCATAATGAATTGCTTTGACTTCAGTGTACTTACTGCCATTCACTAAAAGTGTCGTTTCTATCTGTCCGATAACGAATGTGTTTCAGCTTCCATCTGTAATATACTGCAACAGTTCTTTCTATGCATGGTCCAACTTTCATGGCGCTATGTTACTATGCACAGAGACATCATATGAAAGTTACTTTCGTCCTTAGTAGTATGGGTATGTGCTATCTGATCACTTTGTGTAAATTTGTGAAGACATGTGATCTAAGTCATTGACATAGTGTTTACTTTTTTTACATTTGTGATGTAATACAATGTAGGTTATTGAGCTAGTGACTTCATCATCTTTGTCAGTGACTTCATCAGTGATATCATGAATTAGTTATGCCATAATCCTCATCACTGTTATCAGTAACATCATCATTCTTATGAATGGCGAGCCATGCTCACCTCCTTCTCTCCACACAATCATAGTACAGTATTAAATATAAAAGAGACAACTAAAACTCCAAACTAGCGGTAACAGTCTAGTTTTCCCAACCAGGCTCAGTATAGTATTTCAATTATGTGTAAATATTTTATCAAATTAAATTTTTCCGAAGTACACCACCCTGTCTCCAACCAATCAGAGCAGAGTATTTAAAGCAGAGCCAAATATGCAGTAAAAATTACATAATTCTTACATTACAGCCAAAGATATTCAGTATTTCTGAAAGACATTTATCTCTGCCGTATAACTAGTGTGTCATTACGTTATTTACGAAAACTTCTATGTGTATCTGACGTAATATTAAAATGATTGAAAGGTCAGTGAGATGCACTGTATATGTAAAATGGTGCGTACACACTTTGCACAGTGTTATACCTACCTCTCCGTTTCTCAGATCAGATCCTAGTACTAAAATAAAAAAGCTAATTACAGCGTTGCTCTATCTGAGCTGTGCTCAAAAATACCTGACAACATGAACTATTTATTAGAAACAGATGAGTCACCTCTCTCTCTGTCTCTCTCTCTCTCTCTCTCTCTCTCTGTCTCTCCTCTCCTACACTCAGAGCCTAGCATAGCTATTACAGTGTCACCCCATCAGTGTTGCACTAAAAAGTAATCCAAATTTATTTTCTAAAAATACGCCAAACTACATAATTACCGAAAGTCTTGTCAACCATGTTTGCATCACTGCCTCCCAAAACATCGTTTTCGGATTGACTCACCATTCACACCAGTAACATTTCATTTGAAGCGATATACAATTTGCTATGAAATATTGGAACAATTATATAGCATATTCTGTAAAAATAATTAAAAACCAATATTTGTTTAAAAATTTAACTAACAAATTTGGAAATATAGTTGTCAATCACAATTTGTAACATAAATAATAATCTGTAAACCCTGAAAAAGTGAAACAGAATCCACTCCTTTTTGACATCCCAGTTTCTTTCTGTCACTAGCAGATGGCTGTACTGTTAAAAAGCCACACAAGTTTGGCCTATATACCATGAGTAGTTCTCTCTATCACCAACAGGTTTCTGTATGGATAAAATATTTCGAACTTCGGTCTATGGAATATACTTGGTTTGAGGCACAATAGAGGCTCAAATTAATTATATTCCATATCATACAACACTCTCATATTGTCAGGAAATGTAATGTGTAATTTGAAACAATATATAACTACAGGAAGTGTATTCAGTATGGTGAAAAGTGCGATGTTTATGATTTACCTAATCTATGATGCGTGTCAAAAATGCCACAATAGTGGAAAATGTGTCAGAAAACGTAGTGTTCAATTTCAAACAGTCTCTAAGCACGTAAACTTTTTTCAGTCTGATAAGGTGTGTACTGTCATCATCTAACGTTTCTTTAATCACCTGGTAAATAGGTGGGGGAAGTAAATGCCATAAAATAGCTGAAATCAATGACAAGTATTAAAACAAGTACTGCAACAAAATATTGCTGCATTCAAGATAATGGCTAGTCAAAAAATGACGGTGAAATAGATCAAAGTCTAACAAAAGTGCCACCCTACATACACATGCAAATCAAAGGGCTTTTTTCCTCTTTAGGAAAGGAAGAAATGAGATTTACGATTATAGGAGGCAATAAGGTGTTTTATTACGATTTATCACTTAAACTGCAGAACGAAATGGGTTGTTTATACACAAACTCCTGACAGCCAAACTAAAACATTAACAGTAAGAGATACGACATCTCCAAGGACAATGTCAGAGTAGATACCTCGAAAATAAATAAAACTGATTGTCGTTCATGGTATCACATGAGGGATATCTTTCACTTTGCAAGCACAGTGAAGCTTCAAAATAAATAATGCAGTTTCTCAGTTCTCTGTATTACTTATTGAAATGCAAACAGCTTGCACTTTTATCGTAATATATGCAAGATCTCTGTGAAAACCCGAACAAAAGATGACTGAGCTATATGTAAGATTTCTTACACGTTAAAATCACACAGAATCTTGAAATTAAATATTTCGACATCAAAACTGTCTGTATTTTTAAATGCGAACATTTTTAGGTTAGGCTTTACCGTGACTGTTACTGACATTAATTGAAATAACAAGTTCACTGTTACCAGTCACCGTTTTATTTATTTCCACGACGCGTTTCGAAGGTTTAAACCTCCATCATCGGGTGGATTTACATTGTAAATCCACCCGATGATGGAGGTTTAAACCTTCGAAACGAAGTCGTGGAAATAAATAAAACGGTGACTGGTAACAGTGAACTTGTTGTTTCAATTACTGTCTGTATTAGTAATTAAAATACTCAATGCTCACTTATTGGCACTAATAATAAGAGCTTTAGGTTAAGCACTAGTCTTCACACTTACAGAAGTGCTTTATACCAAATATGTTATTAGTAAAAAAGCTAATTACATTCCTTCAGCAATAGTACTTTATTTTTCACAGTTAACAAATTACAAGAATATGTATCAATAAACCATGTTATATGTGAAAACTGATCATTGACATTGAATTTGTTTCGACAAATATGCTCTAGAACAGGATTCTACATGAGGGAGAAGAAGACGGATGAGTTAAATGGTATCCTTATTGCCCTGCCTAGTCTAGGTATGACTTAATATTCTCACATAAAACTTCACTTTATTTTATCATCCAATTTCAGATGGTAATAGAACTTTCTAAAGTTCGTCTTCAATAGATAGTATTTCATTATCAGGCAAATTATTTTCCCGACTTTCGAAGTCATCAAGAATACTAATATCTCTGCCAGTTCCTTTGGGTTCATATCCGTAGACTATTTGTTGGAGACCTAATTAAAATCGTGAATGTCATCTTCCTTTTCTTCCCCATCATAATATTCCTTGTCGGAAGCACCCTCTTGTTCTTCTCCATCTACTGCTTTCATAAGTACATCTGTTTTAACGTCTTTATCTTCCCCCTTTCGTCATGGCTGTCTGAGAAGCCGGTTGAAGTGTATAGTAATTGAATTGCATCTTCCTTTTATACTATGACAAAACCTGGCTGGATTTTTTATATAGTCCATGCACGATAAGGTGGCCAGTTTTTGTTCAAAGAATTGTGTGAGTTCATTAATAATAAAATTGAATGATCATATAAAGTTGATCGTCGGTAAAGCAGATGCCAAACTGAGATTCATTGGCAGAATCCTAAGGAAGTGCAATCCGACAACAAAGGAAGTAGGTTACAGTACGCTTGTTCGCCCACTGTTTGAATACTGCTCAGCAGTTTTGCGTTTGGTGAGAATATGTACTATGTTGCTGCATACGAAATTTATGTAGCATATCTTCTTTAACTACAGCTTCCTCTCACGTGTGAAAACCTGACAAAACTTTTTAGCTTCACATTGCTTATGGTCTGAAAAGGAGAATAATGTATGTCATTAATATCTCTGTTTAGTAATAGTCATAGCCTGCAAGGTCTGGGCAGTCCATAAAGGGTGGGATCATTGGTAGTTGAGAGCTCCAATGTTTGGAGTGTTATGGACCCCCTTAGCAACATGGCAGACTAGGAAGAGATGAAACCCTGTGTGCAGACCGTGTGAATACCGGATGGAATCATTCCAGAGGTCGAATGGGTCCTTCCGGATGCCATGAACAGAAAAGAGTGCAGTCAGCTGCGCGTGGTGGCTAACGTCGATACCAATGATGTGTGACAGTTTGGATCGGACGACATTCTCTCTCGTTTGGTCCGAATATATGAAATGGTAAAGGCTGCCAGTCTTGCTTGTGAGATGAAAGCAGGCTTCACCATTTGCAGCATAATCGACAAGACCGATTGCACACCTCTGGTACACAACCAAGTGGACGGGCTGAACCTCAGACAGTTCTGCGAGCATGTAGGCTGCAGATTCCTAGACTTGCGCTATAGGGTGGTGGGGTTTCGGGTTCCACTAAATTGTTCAGGAGTCCATTATACGCAGGAGGCGGCTACACGGGTAGCTTGGGCTGTGCAGCGCTGGCCAGGCTGTTTTTTACGTTAGAGGGTCACAGGGAAACAGAAAAATGGCTTTAGTCTCAAACGGTGCAGGTCGAACACAGGTAGTACGTAGATCTAGGAACCATCGGCAAAGCAGTTGTAAATTGTCGTAGCCGTCTTGGGAAAGTACCAGAGCTCCAAGTACCAATAGAAAACACTGATACTAAAATCGTTATAGGCACTGAAAGCTGGTTAAGGCCAGAAATAAGTTCAGCCCAAATTTCTCCGAAGGACCTAACGGTGTTCAGAAAGGATAGGCTACATACAGTCGGCGGTGGCGTGTTTGTTGGTGTTGGAGGTACTTCATCCTGTAGCGAAATTGAAGTAGATAGTTCCTATGAGTTAGTATTGGTAGAGATCATTTTTGGAAACCGGAATAAAATAATTTCAGACACATACCTGACTCATACAATTTGAGTTGGTGGTGACTTCAATTTACCCTCGATATGTTGGCGAAAATACGTGCTTAAATAAGGAGGTACACGTGAATCGTCATCCGATATCGTGCTAAACAAATTCTCTGAAAATTATTTCGAGGAGTTAATTCATGAGACCACTCGAATAGTAAACGGTTGTGAAAACACACTTGACCTTTTAGCAAAAAATCAAAAATGGTTCAAATGGCACTGAGCACTATGGGACTTAACATCAATGGTCATCAGTCCCCTATAACTTAGAACCACTTAAACCTAACTAACTTACGGAAATCACACAACACCCAGTTATCACGAGGCAGAGAAAATCCCTGACCCCGCCGGGAATCGAACACGGGAACCCGGGCGCGGGAAGAGAGAACGCTACCGCACGACCACGAGCTGCGGACTCTTAGCAACAAATAATCCTGAGCTTATAACGAACGTCAAAACAAATGCAGGAATTTGTGAACACAGAGTTGTTTAAGCGAGACTGAGTACCGTAGCTCCTACATCCACCAAAAATAAATGAAATATATATTTATTCAAAAAGCAGATTGACGACTTCCAGAGAGATCTCGATTCCTTCCATATTGACAATATAACTGTAGACCAGCAGTGACTTGAATACAGAGAAACAGTACCTACAGTAATTGAGAGATCTGCGTCAAATAAATCAACAAAAGACGGAGCCGATGCCATGGTACACAGTACACGACAGAACACTGTTGCAGGAACAACGGAGCCGGCCGGTGTGGCCGTGCGGTTCTAGACGCTTCATTGCGGAACCGCGTGAACGCTACGGCCGCAGGTTCGAATCCTGCCTCGGGCATGGATGTGTGTGATGTCCTTAGGTTAGTTAGGTTTAAGTAGTTCTAGGGGACTGATGACCACAGATGTTAAGTCCCATAGTGCTCAGAGCCATTTGAATCATTTTTGAAGGAACAAAGGAAAAAGCGTACCAAGTTTAAACGGATGCAAAATGCCAAGCTCGGCGATCTTTTACAGAAGCTCGAAATTTAGTGTGGACTACAATGCGAGATGCGTATAATAGTTTCCACAGCAAAACTTTGTCTTGGATCCGGGCAGAAAATCCAAATGGATTCTGGGCGTATATAAGGTATGCTAGCGACAAGACAATCAGTGTCTTCTCTCCGCGGTTGCAATTAAAATATTGGCGATGACTGTGCTGCGAAAGCGGAGTTACTAACCACAGCCTTCGGAAATTCCATCACCGGAAAAGAGGAAGTAAATATTCCAGAACTAGAAACAAGAAAAGTTGCCAAGGTGAGTAACTTAGAAGTCGATATCCCACTAGTACTGAAGCAACTAAAGCACTTAATAAAAGCAAGTCTTCTGGCCGAGACTGCATACCAATCAGCTTCCTTTCAGAGTGTTCTAATGCAATATCTCCATACATAACAATCATATAGAACCGCTCGCTTCACGAAAGACTTGAAAACTTCACAGGTCCCACCAGTATACAAGAAAGGCAATAGGAGTAATCTACTAAATTTGTCTAATGACACACAGTCAACAGAGATACAGAAAATATCTTTCTTGCGAAACACAATTGGCTCTTTACACACACGAAGTGGTGAGCGCAATCGACAGGTGAGTTCAAATTGATTCCGTAGATTTCCAGAAGACCTTTGACGCCGTACCTCAGAAGTGGCCTGTAGTCAAATTGCGTTCTTATGGAATGCGACTGGATTGGTGATTTCCTTCCAGAGAGGCCACAGTTCGTAGAAACTGAAGGAAAGTCATCGAGTATAACAAGTGATTCCTCGCATTACCCAAGGTAGTGTTATACGTTCTGTAATGTTCCTTATTTAAACAAACAATTTAGGAGACACATTGAGCAGCCTGTTAGGTTGTATGCAGATGATGCTGTTGTTTACCGTCTAGTAAAGTCATCAGAAGATCAAATCTAATTGCAAAACGATTTCAGCAATATATCTGTATGCTGCAAGAATTGGCAATTGACCCTAAATAATGAAAAGTGTGAGGTCATCCACATGAGTGCTAAAAGAAATCCGTTAAACTTCGGTTACACGATACAGCCATCGATTATAAAAGCCGTAAACTCAACTAAATACCTAGCAATTACACTTAAGAACAACTTACACTGGAAAGAACGCATAGAATATGTTGTGGGGAAGGCGAACCAAAGCCTACGTTTCATTGGCAGAACACTTAGAAGATGCAACAGATCAACTAAAGTGATTGGCTGCACTACGCTTGTGCGTTCCGTTTGGACTGTTGCCTCACAGTGTGGGATCTTCACCGGATAGCATTAACGGAGTTCATCGAAAAAGTTCAATGAAGGCCAACTCGTTTTGTGTTATCCAGAACAGCGGAAGAGTGTCACGGACATGATACAGGATGTGGGGTTCAAATCACTAAAGGCGTTTTTCGTAGGGGTGGGATCGTCTCACGAAATTTCAAACACCACTCTTCTCATTGGAATGCGGAAATATCTTTCTGAGAAATGATTCTCGTAATAAAGTAAGGAAAAATCAGAGCTTGCGCAGAAACATAGAGGTGGTCGTTTCTTTCACGTGCTGTTTGAGAGTAGAGTAATAGAGAATTAGTGTTAAGCTGGTTCGATGAACCCTGTGCCATGCAATTAAGTGTGATTTGCAGAGTAGCCATGCAAATATAGATTATCCAAAATTTTTATTATCCATTTTTATTCACTGAGTCTGACGGGAAGTTGAAATGTTCGCTACTTCTTATCCTCTGGCAAAATGAGTGTAATGTTTTATGTATCCAACGTTACCGTATTTTACAGATTATAATACTCTGCGATCTATAAGGTGCAACTTAATTTTTAAGAATTTTTTTAAAACAATATTTTTACCATTTATATTATTAGTCTGCAAAGACAGACTTAAAAAATTCTTGGTTTATAAAACCGAACTATTTCGGTCATTTAGCATTCCCTCCTCTATTTGTACATTTGATCTTCCTCTTCTTTACTAGCCCGCCAATCGTGAATGGTTTTTTCTATTGGTGGAGGGCCGAAATGTCGCTCAGCTGCTCTGTTTCCATGTGCTTCTGCATAAGCTATTGCTTTCCATTTATTGGAAAATTAGGAAATCTGTGGTAAGTTCCTATGGGACCAAACTGCTAAGGCCGTCAGTCCCTAGGCTTACACACTACTTAATCTAACTTAAACTAAATTACGCCAAGGACAATACACACACCCATGCCCGAGGGAGGACTCGAACCTCCGACGGGGGGAGCCACGCAAACCGTGGCGATTGCGCCTCACACCGCGCGGTTTTCATTTTATAGCGCGCATCATATAAATACCTTTTATTTTTTTATCCATTACGAAAGTAGCTACTAACAAAAATGTTGCGCTGTTACCAATAACGCAAATCACTTTCAATTCTAATTCACTGACACTGTAGACTGCAATGACGCATGAAAGGCTACACAGTGTTCTGGGTTTGTGATAGGGGGCCGAGAGGAACGCAGTGTTAGCAAACTTGTTAAACGCCACATCTCATGTTCGTTGCATTCGTGCGCTGCTGTTGCCACATGAATATGATGTTACCAGGTGGAGACAGATCGAATAATGGCCATTTTTGAGATGGCGAGAATTTTAAATAACGCTCTGGACATTCTATATTAATTTCGAGTATAAGACGCACCTGAATTTTAGAGGCAACTGTTCTAAGAAAAAAGCATGTCTTAAAGTCCGTAAAACACGGTAAGTACAGCCAGATTAGGTTCTGCAATTGAGGACAATCTGCTTCCATTGAGTGATGGCAAGAGACTCTATGCATATTGTATTTAACTTATTGATTCACTGAGTTTATTTTGAATGGTTGAAAGTTAAACTATTCATTTATTTACTTTGCATAGAATATTATCACTAGCCGACACAGTTTTCAACAGAACTACTGAATTTTCAGGATATGCATTTCATATTTAATAACGGATTTTCTCAGTGAAGAACCAGTTAGCACTTCTTTTGCTGCTTCCCATATCTTTCCTTTGGTTTTTCTTCTTTCTATAGTGTCTCATGTTATATTCACAAGAATTAACAAATTACAAATGTCTTCCCTTTTTTTACTTATTTGGTAACTGCATCCATGTGCATCTGGAGATGTCAGCATCATATTTCCTAAACAATTTTAGACTTGTTCCATCAACTTATGCCAAGTGCAGGCAAGTTCAGACTTATGAAATTAAGACATTGCAGTTTTTTATGCCATAAAAATAAGCATTACAAAGACAAGTATGAAATTTACTATGGTTAATAAATATAAGAGATGACTATCAGACAGATGTGCTAATTCCGTACATATCTTTTTCATGCATTAGTAAACCGTATCAAACTACCTCCAGGGTACTAAATTGCTCATCAAACTAAATCAAGTAGCCCCAAGAGGGTGTCAGCTTGCCCCAAAAGTTTATCAATTTGTCCCTCTAACTTAATTACCTTGCCCCAGAAGTGTATTAGCTTGCCCAAATGTGTATCAACTCGCCCCAAAAAGGCATCCAATTAACACTCAAACTGTAAGAATTTGTCACAAATGTAAACAGTGTGGGTCAGGAGGTACATGCCTGTACTATTCTCCTTAGGTTTTGCAGCCCACTATATACAAAACACATAGAGGATTAGCAGAAGCTAACAACCACAGGAAACAAAACAAAAGATGTGTGGACCTCGCAGCATCAAAATCAAAATAAAGTACTTGAAGTGTTAGAACGTCTACACAGAGTGGAAACAGGAATACACCCAGTGTCAGCTCAATGTCCAGCAAATCAAGCACGTAAGTGTGGAAGAACACAAGGAATGGTGCAAGAAGCAAAATATCATAATTAAGAATTTTAATTCAGCACTGTTTAATAGTTGTAATTTACAACATGGAAACCTTTTATGATTGCCACAAACAGGTTTCCAATCAAACCAAACTGTTTCAGTGACCACCGAAAATGCTCTAAAATAAATTGAAACGCAAATAGAATAAACAAGTATTTTATTACAAATACAAAAGACGATATATAGGATATATTACTTGAAAATGTATGGCGAAACGTCTCCACAAAGCCATTACATTCATTTTCCGAGCTGACTACGGTTTTCGATATTTCTCTCCATCTCTGATTTTCTGCACATGTATGCTTCGAAATTGTGAGAAAGATGAACAGCAGATTGCTTTACTTGACCCCCGACAGTGGCATTTCCGTACTCTTAGCCCGTGATTTTTCAATTTATATTTCATGCTCTTATATGTCTATTAAGTAATTATGTAATCCTGTGTCTATGCTTATTACGTGCCTATGCAATGTTTCTGTATTCCCTGTCCTACTTCTTGTCTCGGCTACCTGAGTGTGCGTGTGTGTGTGTGTGTGAGAGAGAGAGAGAGAGAGAGAGAGAGAGAGTGAGAGTGTCTGCGTAGGGTTTTGGTAGAGCTGCGCTGTACCGAAGAGACGTTAGTGGCAACAGGTCAACTTCTATTGCGTAGGCTGGCACAGGTAGTTGGCGCGTATTTTTTCTGACTGTTTCCGGCACTATCTGGGGACCCCGTTCTGGTAAAGTGTAACCTCATTGTACCCTAGGGCTCTGGTAAGGAAAGATATTCATACAGGTCGTCAGTAGTAGAGACTGGGATGTGTAAGTCTTAGTTTGACGTTCTAATGCGTTTGTTTCAGCTGTAAGCACTGCAACTCAGGCCGGATTATTCATTTCAGTTGGTAAGTAGTATCACTTTGTTAACATTCCGTTTCTTTAGCCTGACCTTTTGTCTACCTCTGCTAAGCGATGATGATGATGTCGTGTGACTAGGGCCTCCTGTCGGATAGACTGTTAGACGGGTGCAAGTCTTTCGATTTGACGCCACTTCGGCAACTTCCGCGTCGATGGGGATGAAATGATATTGATTAGGACAACGCAACACCCAGTCCTTGAACGGAGAAAATCTCCGAACCAGACGGGAATCGAACCCGGTCTCTTAGGATTGACATTCTGTTGCGCTGACTACTCAACTACCGGGGGCGGTCGCTAAGCGATGGAAGAGTGTTACAGTCTATCTATGTCTAAATTCAGTTATTTTTTCCTTACGTGTGAATGAGTTGTCTGTTTTCTTTATATTCTTGCTAGAATTCTTTATTTGTTGTTATTTTTCGTTTTATTTTCACGAGTTTCGTAATTCCTTGCAGCGTGTGTGACTGCTTGATGGCACTAACGTGTATACAGCCTCCAGCTCTGGTAATTCATTTTCTTCTGCTGTAGCGTTTTAGTAGTATTCCATGTGAGTGTGATTTCATTTAATAATACAATTTTTCGTGAGTTCAGTGTTTTATATTGTTTTCTTGTCGGAGTTAGACCAAGTGCTTTGCCGGGCCTTGGTGAGCTTACAGCGGAACGTAATCATCCCCTGGTTTGAGCTAAACTTCTCGGTACATGTGCTCCCTTCCCGTGGTATTTATGGAAAAGGCAGTGTTTCCTTGCGCGTGTTTACTGAAATAAAGTCTTGTTCACTGTAGAACCGTATAGCTGCTGGTGTACTCAAGTTTCGTGATTTAATGTAGATTCTGTAACGTGTGCCAAATTATCTTTATTTCAAATTTTACTATATTTATTATATTTCCTTGGGAGTTGCTATGGAAGTCACTATATTAATTTTGCAGTGGATCGATAAAATTAGTTACTCTCTGTCGCAATGCGTGTTAGTCTGGTGTAAGTAAATAGCGCTATAAATTTTATTTATCTCTGTGTGTGGACAGTTAGTACGAATGTATCCGTTGGTGTGCTTTGACAGATTCTATTTCTCACCTACCCTACATAGTTTCCACGTGTTAAGGTATAAATTCGTGACGAGTGTGCTGTGTTCTATGTATCAGGTACCAGCATCCCCTTACGCTTGTGAGCTGATTTGAAACCTTTTGGGCTTTATGGTAATCTAAAAAGGCACTAAATGCCCAACTGGGATCCTAACGTTATTTCATGCAATTCACCCCATCTTTCGAGCCTAGGCTTCTTCAGTGCCACGCAAAGTTGATGCCTGTGTAAATTCCGCAAGTTAACCATTTCATTGTTAAGGGGTTTACCGGTCTTAGAGTCTTTATGTCGCCGGCCTGTATGGCCGAGCGGTTCTAGGCGCTTCAGTCTGGAACCGCGCGACCGCTACTGTCGTAGGTTCGAATGGATGTGTGTGATGTCCTTAGGTTAGCTAGGTTTAAGGAGTTGTAAGTTCTAGGGGACTGATGACCTCAAATGTTAAGTCACATAGTGCTCAGAGC
The DNA here is from genome assembly GCF_023897955.1 of Schistocerca gregaria. Classification (NCBI taxonomy): domain Eukaryota; kingdom Metazoa; phylum Arthropoda; class Insecta; order Orthoptera; family Acrididae; genus Schistocerca; species Schistocerca gregaria. The sequence goes on from NC_064931.1 coordinate 550,134,218, forward strand.
CATTGGAACCATTTTTAGTCTTTATATCTCATTCTCAACATTTTTCCTGCAAAACATACTATTTCATAGAAATATTTACTAATAAGCAAAAGGATATATCATAAATACCACGTGCATAATTTTTGCTCCGTGAACTGATGAGCCTGAGCAGCAGATAACGGTGGTCAAAATAGGTATGCGCGGATAGCGCAAATAAACGGTTCGCGCAATTGAGTGTGAAGTACATGCAACCAAAACTTAACGTACGTACGTTATCAAAATTAAATTCTCTATGACATGTATTTCAAAAATCAAATTTGTTTACGTGCATTTAAAATGTCAGCCATTTGAAAATGGAGATATTAAAAATCGATCTGTTTTGTTGCCTCTAAATGTAAATAAATAAAAACATTATGAAAAATGTATTTTCTTAGGTTCACACCCGAAGTTACAATTGGTTATTTTATCAAAACAAAAATAGAATTAATTTTTACAGAGTATTTTTTTAATCATGTCAACCAGTTGAAAAAAACGTTGTCGAGAAAAATACGTATTTAAAGCTCTGAGTTCGATCTATGTGTATACAACTTTAAAACTTTTCAGCCTACCATTAATTGGAAACTCATGATCCATACGTTAAACTTTCCTCTCCTTCGATGGCCTCATTTCCTAAAGCGTGAGTGTAACCTCGACGCTGCTTTAGAACGAGTACCGGTACGAACAGCTGAGTCGTTTCTCGGCCCTTTTCGCGGCGAATAAGCAAGACGTGGTGCCGATAACGACTCGCATGGCTTTTATGTTACGCAGGACACCATTAAATCCGTCGTAAAAATGACACACACCCCATCGTTAATAATTTATTATTCAAGGCAAATCAACATCTATTTGTCATCAATCAGATGTTCGTACAGATCACCAATAGCTTCATTAACTTCACTCCTCAGTGGAGGCTTGCTGTCAGAAGTTTGCAGTGTTCCGTTCATCTGAACTTGCCTCCATTTATACCAACTTTTGCAACAGTAACTGTGCTGTAGATTGTCATTCGTCGAATTCCTGTGATATAGTGTTGACATAGTCGCTTTTTCCATCTCACTTTCGTCACGTGTACTTGAGAACTCTCGTAGACAAATACAACACCTATACAGTGGACGTATGCATGCTTCCATTGAAACGTGATTTTCAGGTAAAAAGTATAACTGTACCACAAAGTCCCTTTGATCATATATTCGTAAGACTATCAGAATACAAAATATGCCATATAACTAAATGAATAAATAAACTGTTTCTTGAAAAGCTTGATACCGAAATACTCCCTTGAAGATCATTGGTGACTCCACGTGAAAAGCAATGTTATGTTAATGTGGAGAATCACGTTGCATACAACAGATATAAATTACGGTTATAGATCTGTGTTAGCAATCTGCTTATCAGCTCCTGAAAGGGAATTATTTTAATTTTAATGTATTATTTTATGTACTGTCATACAATAATCGCTACTCCGCTTTTGATTTAATGGTAATCAGAGAGGTAATTCTGCAACATTTGATTTCCATTGTAACTCATTTAGTTATTTACTAGCTTCTCAATCAGTTTAATGCGAACCTAAATAGAGTATACGTTTATTTTAGAACAGTGTTTAATTCTATCTCATATTAAGTACTCGAGAACTTTTGAGGACTGAAGATTTCAGTTCCTCTTGATTGTCTTTTTACACTCTGTGTGGCTCATGAGCTGCAGAACCTTAGTTCATAAAACGTCTTTTGTGATTTTTCAGTATCGTTTATACACACGGCCTTACAAAAAAATGAAGCAACCAGAAGGTATTACTGGATATCAGTGTAACTTCTTTCGCATACGTGTCATAACATACTGCATGACAGTTGCTGAGGAATAGCTGACACTTGCTAAGGAACAATCGACAATAGCTACGGAACACACGATCAAGGATAGCAAAGGTAATGTACAGAGCGGGACGTATTAACTGCAGCAAATACTGTGCACGAACTCTCTGTATGGATTCGACAGTTCATGCAGTACCGTGTTTGCTGAAAGTTGCTGTGGGACCGAATAAAGTGACATTTAGTGTAGGACGGCAACGCATGTGCAACACATCATTATAGTACTTACGGTCGTGGAAAGGCAACTGTACGGCTCGAAGCCGGTCAGAATGTCACTACTGTATCCACAGGAATGGGTGAGTACAAAAGAGCCAACTCGCGATACGTAGCTCCAACGGCGAGAAGTAACAGACATCTCACTGCTAGGCAGATGGCTGCAGACCTTGCAGCCTCTGCCGGTACACGTGTCTCAGCCAGAACCACTTCGCGGTGATTAAATCAGGTTGATTTGTGTGCTCGGTGGCCTGTAAAATGCATCCCACTTCAACCAAGCCCGTGTCGAAAAAGATTTCGTTAGTGTGGGCTACATGTTGGTTGGTGTCAGCGACAGTGGTGCAGAGTGATGTTCTCCGCCTAGTCTTGCATCACAGTAGAAAATGACTCTGGCCACCAGTTAGTGTGGAGAGAGACGAGAACACGTTATATACCGCAGAATGTTCACCAACGTCATCGATATGGCCAAGGTGTTCGGTTATGGGCAGTGCGAGGTATCGTTATAGCACAGCGCTTATTGCAGGAAGATTATTCTGATCATGTTCGTCTGTTAAGCATGTGGCAGGTCTATTCCTACTGTTTATGGACACCAATGCCCGCCCACTAAAGACCGCTGAGTTGTCAGACGCACTGGAAGATGAAGACACTGAACGTATGGAACGGCCTGCGTACTCGCTGGACTTTAACCCTATAGGGCAGGCCAGGGATTCTACTGACAGACAAGTTTTTCAGCGAACACCTCCTGACCGAACCGAGCAAAAACTGAAAACTCCTTGAGAGGAGAATGCGACATTGACTCCAAGGATTCCTCAATAGTCCCGCAGTCACCTTGAATAACAGGTTCAAAATGTGCACTTTTGCCCGAGGGAGACATATTCCTTACTAAAGTCCTATATTAACCTTTATGTTGGGAGTCTGACCTGTGTTAAAATTGAACTTATGTCTGTCATCCTGCCTTCCCATGTGGTGAAATCTGTACCGTTTTTCATTATAAAAATACCATCCCCCCTGTATTACGAATGTACTGTGTCTCACGTCGTCCAATTTTGCCTGCGGTTATTTTTGTCCAGCAATGTCTCTGTTCCTCAGCAACTGTCAGACAGTGTGAATGAATAGAGATGCAGTTGTCTGTGACAGGTAGAACGTCCGCCAGAGTGCATGGTTATTGTTCGTGTTTAGTGTTGTTACCAGTCGTGGTAAAGTTCATAACATACGTGAAGAGCATCAGATGATGAATGAAGGCTGCGGATATGACGCGTACCCTTATGAGTCATCTTTGTCAGGATCTGTCAGAGTTTGAAAGGAGCCTCATTGTGGATCTCCATTTGAGTGGCTGATCGAATAGTGCTGTGGCTCTGAGCACTATGGGACTTAACATCTTAGGTCATCAGTTCCCTAGAACTTAGAACTACTTAAACCTAACTAACCTAAGGACATCACACACATCAATACCCAAGGCAGGATTCGAACCTGCGACCGTAGCAGTCCCGCGGTTCCGGATTGAAGCCCTAGAAACGCACGACCACCGCGGCCGGCCGGAATAGTGCAGTATTCAGATTTTTGAGGCATTCGGACGTAAAAGTGGTCCGATATTTGACTACATGGGACGTGAAGGTGATTACTAGTCGTGAAGGATTTAGTGTACCACGTCTGACCACCACAAGACTGGATAGCCGTATTTTGCACCAAGCGCATCGTAACCTCTTAATATCATCATTTGGCATCCGGGAACAGAAAAGAACTCCATGTAATATACTGTGTCATCCTGATCCACTGGTCAGACACTAGCTATGGCCAAAGTAGGGAATAATCGTCCCATGCACTGACTGCCATTAACAGCACAACATACACGGCTGAGTTTGGACTGGTGGCGTGACCAGGGCGCCTGAACTACTAATGAATAGTGTCGCATTTTGTTCAGAGCTCTATCGTTGTGCTATAGTAGACCAGACGTGCCATAGTTGTAGAGTATAGCGGCGACCTGGTGAGAAGTCCCAAACCTCCAGTGATTTGGAAAGTCACAGCGGCTACACTCGAGGCGCCGTGATGCGTGGAGCCATCGGGTACGATTTCATGACACGGCTGATAGCGAGTGAGGGATCTGTTATGGCACAACGTTACGTCACGGGCATCGTGAGTCCTTATGTGTTCCCTTGCGTCATTGACTTGGTGTCAATTTTCAACACGACAATGCTTTTCCACGAGTGGCACGTACCTCTAAGAACTGTCCGCTCGATGCTGAGGTACTACTACGGCCAGCAAGATCCCCAGATCTGTCCCCGATAGTACATGTACATTTCTTTTCGTCCTCCCCTTCCGGCTGCTTTACTTTTATCCCATAAGACAGTGTGATCTATTAAAAAACAATTACAGAACCTTGTCTTAATCATAAATGTTGGGAGAGAAATGCAGTTTTGTGGAATGAATTTCTGACCACTTGTTAAAAATACTTGCTTTTACCAACGCCGTCAACCAAAATTTTCTAAAACTCATTTGGAGAACCAGTTCATCTTATTAATACTGAATGGCTAGGTAAGTTCACTTTTATTTACCATTCCTCATTATAAATTTTTTTCCGTATTACTAACATAAACGTTTGACATTCACGGTATTGTTAACGTGCATTAACTCTAAGTAAATACTCAAAGCAACCATATCCGTTATTACGAGCTTCAGTAACAGAAGGTCGAAACTCTTGAAATAATTCTTACAGTGCCGGACGTGTAATATAATACCATTAGTTATCACTAGGCGGAGCTAAAACGAAACATATTGTAAATAAAGGAAAAGTACCTCTATATATCACTGTATCGTCAAATCCTTATGTCATGTTTTTCAGAGAATGGAATCTACTTCTGATGACCCTTACACTCTTAATTAAAAAAATTGTTGAATGACACTTCGTTCAGTTGCAGCAAAATAGCAAAACACACCTTTGAACACACAGCCGTATGAATTGCCGTTAATGAAGGAATTTGTCCCAAGTGGTTTACTTTGATATGAATTAGCAGATAACCACACAGAGAGGCTGAAACAGGTTCATTGTGCTGGCAAGCAACGTGTAAGGCACCTCACAGGATCTGCGATTGACGGTGACACTGACGGGCTACAGGTGACAAAGTGACGTGCCAATTAATAAAGAAAGTACGCTGGGGTGACATGACTCTCGCTCCTGCGTTAATTAACGGACCAGCTGGATGACAGGCAACACGATACACACTGCGTCACGCACTATCGCGGCGCCCACAAAGCGGCATGCACACCGCCTCTACAACATTACCTACGCTCTGCTTTCTCAGATCGACCACAGGGCACGCGGCACGTTAATCGTTCAACCTAGCTTCTCCTCTGCATCCTTAAAGAACTAAACACTTCTACTGCTGCAACATTCCTGCTGACCATTAGACCGTCAACTATACCACAATGAATACAGAATCCACATTGCTACTTTCTGAAGATTGTAATATATTTAGGTTTACTAAAGATGCGTTCTAGTTTTCAGTATAATAAACGATCCGTGAAAATAACATGTATTTTACAGGTCCGGCATTCTCCACCAAAACTAGTCATCGACAACCATCGACCAAAATAAGAATAACAAACCCGAAGGCAAAGGCAGCGAAAAATCACAATCGAGAAACAGTGACGTTGAACCACAGCCTAGAAGCCGCTGACTGTGTTACATTTTACTGTGTGAAAATTTCTTAGCGTTAAATTAATAGCTGGTATTTGGCGTCAGTGAGGTTTAATTACGATGCGGCCACTAAGATGAAGGTTTTCTGTGGTTTTTACAAATTTCTTCCGTCAAATACCAGTCTGTATCCTTCAATTACTTTCCTCTTTACTGAATCGTCGATAACAAACTCAGTGTCTATGTTACCCTATGACACTCTCCTTCCATCTCATCTTTGTCTACATATTGTACAGTGACCACTCCCAAAAATATCTTCATTGTGTAAAATTTTGTTCGTATTTTTTTTTCAATTTGCTTGATCGCCTTGTTAGTTTTTGGAGCAATTGTTGGACCGTGGAACAGAAGCTGTAATCTTCGCACCCTCAGCACTTCTATTGCAGCTTTCTGTAATGCTAAATGTTCATCAATGGAAAGAAGTGATCTTCTTACGAGAAAAGTAAACAGGATTCGTCTTTCCCCTTCTGCACAAAATGTTCAGAGCAATTATATCTGTTATTACGAGCATCAACAACAGAAATCTGAAGCTCTTCAAATAATGCCTACATTGGAGGACGAGTAATATAATACCATTAGTAATCACTAGGTGCAACTAAAACGAAACAGATTTTAAATTAAAGAAAGGTACTTCTACATATCACTGTATCCTCAAACACTTATGTCATGTTTCTTGGACAGTGGAACCTAGTTCTGATGTCAATTACTCTTTAAATAAATAAACAGTATTGAATGATACTCTTTTCAGTGGCAGCAAAATAGCGAAACACACCTTTCAACACACAGTCACAGGTATTGCCGTTAGTGAAGGAATTTGTCCGAAGTGGTTTTCTTTAATACAAATTAGCAGATAACCCTTGGGACTTTTAGAGACCTACTTGTTTACTTTCTACACAAGACGGGCTAAGAAAATCAACCTTCTAGTAAAAACTACTCTGCAGATTTTGACTCTAGAGAAAAAAACTAACTTCCAGAAACGAATAATTGAGAATCTTCTCAAGTATATTGAAGACCTGAAAGCAGTTGGGAATATTATGTTAGTGAAACGTTAAGAATTTTATTCAGAATTTCCCTGAAACCCACAGAATGTGTACAATTACTATGGATACCATCATCTATGCACTTCTGTTTCAATCTTCCGGCAGTTTTGTAATGATACTACTAAGTAGCTCGTGGTCTCGCGGTAGCGTTCTCGCTTCCCGAGCACGGGGTCCCGGGTTCGATTCCCGGCGGGGTCAGGGATTTTTCACCTGCCTCGTGATGACTGGGTGTTTGTGTCGTCTTCATCATCATCATCAATCATCCCCATTACGGTCGGAGGAAGGCAATGGCAAACCACCTCCACTAGGACCTTGCCTAGTATGGCGGCGCGGGTCTCCCGCGTCGCTCCCCTACGCTCGGTAAACGGAGTATGGGACTCATCATCATCATCATCACTATTAAGTGACGTCATTTTTACTTTATTAGGGTGTAAATATTACAGAAATGTCCACACGTTTCACGCAAATCTCCTGGTTTACACTTTTGTGACAATTTTCATTTGGTATAACAGATGGACAAAACAAAATATTGTCACTGATGTTTCTTTTATAGACGTGATATGGATAAAAAGATCAACGACAGCAAAGCGCAGAGAGAAATGTACAGAAACATAACTTTGTAATTTTATTAAAAGTAATTTACGTTTCTCGAGTACGGGGTGGCTGGCAGTAGCCGTCTGGTCGCTGTTACGACGCTGAATAAAACAATTAAAATATATTCATAAGAATAAAAACGATGATCTGAAGTTTGATTAGATGTCAGTTATCTAAATCTACATGACTACTCTGCAATTCACCCTTCTGTGTTTGGGAGAGGGTTCGTCGAACCACCGTCAAGCTATTTCTCCACCGTTGCATTCCCGAAAAGCGCGCGGGACAAACGAACACCTAAACCTTTCCGAGCAGGCTCTGATTTCTCTAATTTTATTACGATGATAATTCATCGTTTTGCAGGTGATCGCCAACAAAATAATTTCGCATCCGGAGAAAGCTAGAGATTAAAATTTCGTGAAAAGGTTCATAGCAAAGAAAAATGCCTATGCTTCAGTGATTTCCATCCCAGCTCACGCATAATATCCATGACACTCTCTCCCCCTATTTCGTGCTAATACAAGACGAGCTGCCCTTTTTTTTTTAACTTTTCCGATGTTCTCCGTCATTCCTTTCAGGTAAGAATCCCGTTCCGCGATTACAGTACTCGACAAGAGGACGCACAAACGAAGTGTAGCAGTCTTTTTAGTAGATCAGGTGCCAATAAAACGAAGTCTCTGGTTCGTCTACCACACAACATTTTATCTGTGATCATTCGAATTTACATTGTTAGTAAACGTAATCCCCAGGTATTTTGTTAATTTCACAGCTTCCGGATTTGTGTGACTTATCGTGTAACTAAAATTTAATGTATTCCTTTTATAATTCATGTGGATGACATCCCAATTTTCGTTATTTTGAATCAGTTATTAATTTTCCCACCATAAGGATGTCTTATGTAAATCGTTTAGGGTTTGGTTTGTATATTCTGACGATCCCACTAGGCGATAAACGTCAGCATCACATGCAAACAATTTGATAGAGGTGCTCAGATTGTCTCCTAAATTGCCTATATAGATTAGAAACAACAGAAGGTGTGTAACGTTTCCGTCTGGAGCGTCATATATCAGTTCTGTTGTCTCGGTGACTATCCGTCAGTTGCTACAAACTGGGACTTTTCTGACAGGAAATCACGAATGCAGCCAATACTCCATATGCACGCTGTTTGATTCGAAACCTCATATGAGGAACAGGGTCAAAAGCCTTTTGCAGATCTAGAAATGTAGTCTTGAGCCATATGAAGATGACGGTGTTGTGGTGTCTTCGTTTTCCAGGTAAAGAATTTGGTTGCAGGTGAGAATGAAGAGGATCTCATACGAAAAATGAAGTGGAGTAAACATGAGGAAGATACAAGAAACGGAATGTAGATGACAGAAAGGGGTCTGATTTCAGCTACGCAGAGAAGGTGCTGGTTGAAAGCTTCCTAGGCAACTGATGAGATATGGTTTGGCGGTTTCCAGCCTGGAGTTAAATACGCTCTGATGAGTATATCTGAAATTTTGGGGTGAGTGGTAAAAACAAAACAAGAGTCTAGCCTTGCCAGCCAGTGACTGTGGTCATGTGTGTGTGACCTGCGTTTGTGTGTGTGTGTGTGTGTGTGTGTGTGTGTGTGTGTGTGTGTGTGTGTGTATGTGTGTGTGACTATGTTGTCTGTTCTGATGAAGGCTGTTTGACCGAAAGCTTTGTTTGACACTGCCTACCTGCAACTCACCATCTCCGCTGTATGGTGAGTAGCAACTATACTTTTCAAAATATTGTTGTTAGTCCATCCTGGATTAAGGCTCACCGGCCACTTGACAATCTTCTTCTTCTGTGGGAATGTACAAATAGTGCCCGAACTCTTATGGGAATCGGCAACGCACCAAGAGAAATGAGTATAAAGGACGGGGGTACTACGAATGTAGTGTGGGACAATACGTTGAGCATGTGGATAGGCGTGCCAGAGATAAATCCCTGCAGTCGCGTTATCCTCTGTGTCCTCGATGGCTCAGTTGGATAGAGCGTCTGCCATGTAAGCAGGAGATCCCGGGTTAGAGTCCCGGTCAGGGCACACATTTTCATCTGTCCCCGTTGACGTATGTCAACGCCTGTAAGCAGCTAAGGGTGTTCGTTTCATTGAAATACTTAGAAGGCGATACGCATCTGCTAAGCGGATTGTGTGCGCTATGCCTGTCCATCATCTTCTGGAGTACGATGTGCGGTATAGGATTGAAAGCACACCGAAGCAGTTCAAAGAAAGGCAGTTCGATTTGTTTTTTGACGAAATAGGCCTGAGAATGTGACGGATATGGGGTGGTGGGGTGACGGTGGTCGGGACGTGGAGGGGGGGGGGGGGGGGGGGAGCAATCATTAAACCAAAGATATTTTTGTTTTGCTGAGGTCTTTTCACGAAATTTCAGTCACCAACCTCATCCGAAAGTCAAAGTATTTTGTTGACTGGTGCATAACGTATATATGTATGTATGTGTTGAATTGGGGACCTAGATACGACGGAGAGGCTTCGTCCCCGCTGCAGCCCTTAGTGGTACACAACCCCACAACAGGCTACAGCGATCTACTCACCCAGGGTTATTGTGCGGCTCGGCCCCCAGTAGATTCCCCCCTTCCACGGGAACGTCTCATTCCAGACGAGTGTAACCGCAGTGTTTGCGTGGTAGAGTAATTGTTGTGTACGCCTACGTGGAGGCAGTGTTTGCGCAGAAATCGGCGACATAGTGTAACTGAGGCGGAATAAGGGGAACCAGCCTGCATTCGCTGAGGCGGATGGAAAACCGCCTTAAAAAGCATCTACAGACTGGCCGGCACACCGGACCTCGACACTAATCCACCGGGTGGATTCTTGCCGGGGATCGGCACGCTTTCCAGTTCAGGAAGCAGTGCGTTAGACAGCACGGCTAACCGGGCGGGCTCGGTGCATACCGTAGAGATATACGCTCATCATGATATCGTAAGTCAAATGATAGCTCGTATGGAATGCTTTAGATGTTAATTTTTTCCACGTTCACGTCGAAAGGAAGAGAAATAGTGTAAAAGTGGTTCCATGCGCCGGCTACCTAACAATGAAATATGATCATGTAGTTAGATAAGGTTTTTTTTCTCTATTTGTTTAGTCTCTCTGTAGGATCGCTTGATGTTGGTCATAGAGATCAAAATCAGACGATTGTGTTAGATTTATAGAGTTTTTGCTAGTAAATATAGTCTAATTAAGGAAAATGGACCTCACGTAACTACTAACAAGTATTCATCCCAAAGTTATTGCAGTTGTGTAGTCGATGCAAATGTGGACGTAGTTTTTCGTCATTTGCATTATTTTCTTAGATCTAGTAAAATGACGTATTCAAATATTTCTCATTAATTTCTCGGTTCCACTAATTACTGCACAGCACAATTTTGTCCACTTCCAGTTTAATATCTCCTGTACTAGAATTTTAAAAAAGATTGTATGTTTGCACTAAATGAAACACGTATAGTTTTGAAGTATAATGACCACAAATTTGTATATAATATTTTTAGTTTATTTCTACACTAAAAAAAACATAGCGTGTCAGATTAACATGCTTGAAAATCCCTCATCCCTCGGCTTCCTGTCTGTAACAGTTTTCACTAATAACAAATAAAGCAAACAGATCTGCAATTTCCTGTTTCTCTGTAACATAGTGCTTGTAAAACACAGCCACTGAAAGGCTTTAAAAAGAAGTGAAAACGTGAAAGGAAGACCCAATATGCCTCACCAATGTCATAGGGCACACTAGATTATATGATGATTCCAATGGCACTGAATGAATGGAGTCGAAGTAATGAATTCATTACATGTGCCATTTCAGTTCGCACAGGGCATGATCAATGTACTGTGATGTATATGTACTATGTGGGCTGTACTCACAGAGGAGAGAACATTGGATCGTGTAGTATAGACACAGCATGGGATGTCCGCCATCTATGGCTGTAATGCCATACACAGCGTCAAGCAGTATCATATCGTAACAGAAGTATTTCTACGGACAGGAATATGTCTGACAGATCTGAACTAAGCTCCTGCCTTGGCCTAAAAAACACAGATGCGACGAACTGCAATGATAACGTGAATGCCATTGGTGGTGACGGGATAGCCAAGATGTATGCCTTCCTGATGTGTCCTATTACTGTCGAACAGCTGGGTCCACATACATAGACATTAACCAGTTATTGCAGTTTTTGAGGATTTTATAGCGGTGTAGTGAAAAGCGAGATGGTGTTTGCTTGGGTTAATAATGTGTATGGCATGCAAACTGAATTTCTACATTTGAAGGACAATTTGAACAGCACTAGCTACATTAGAGGATATTTTATAGCAGATTCCGATTCACAGGAAAACAGGTGTGAATATTACCAAACCACGTATTTAATAAATCATTGTGGCAAAATACTGACAAAAATTGTTCACAAGTAAATGGAAGGCCTGTTAGAACAAAAATTTTTCACAAGTAAATGAAAAGCTTCTTAGAATCCAAACTCATGGAAAATCAGCTATGTTTCTGGAAAAATGTTGGAATATGTTTGGCAGTGCTGACCCGACGGCATGTCTTGGAACACAGAATAATTAAAAGCAAACATACTTTTCTATTATTTGTAGATTTAAATAATACTTAATACATTGTTGACTAGAATACAAACACTGCAGTTCTGATGATGATGTTAGGTTTTTGGGTGCTCAACTGCGCGGTTATCAGCGCCCCTACAAATTCCCAGCCTTTGCTCAGTCCAGTCTGTCCACTTTTATGAACGATGATGAAATGATGAGGACAACACACACATCCAGTCATCTCGAGGCAGGTGAAAATCACTGACCCCGCCAGCAATCGAATCCGGGACCCCGTGTTCAGGAAGAGAGAACGCGACCACGAGACCATGAGCTGCAGTAAAGATAAATTAAAGGACAACAGAACGGTTTGTAGCCTATCCTAAATATTATTCCATTGATTAATTGTGCAAAGATGTGAATGAAACCCAGGAGAATTTTCGAAAGAAATGAGTGTTCATGAAGAACATATAAAAAATTTAAGATTTGGCAATGATACTGTAAATCTCTCAGTGACGGCAGTTCATCTCGAGAAGCAGTTGAATAGAATGGATAATGTCTTGAAACAAGTTGTAAGATGAACATCAACAAATTAAAACAATGGTAAAGGATTTTCGTTGACTTAAATCAGGTGATAGTGAGGAAGTGTGACACTAAAAATAGTATATATATTTTTATTATTTGGATTATTTTGAGCTCCAACGTCAGACGCGTAATGGGGCCTCTTAGAGATATGCCTGCCAAGGAGGGGAAGGAATCCAGTGCGCACTTTGCTTGCATACTGGGAGGAGTCACTACAGATGTGGAACGTGTACTTCCAAGTGCCATTAAGAACACAGGGTGCAGCCAACTGTAAGTGGTGGTTTATGTCGGTATTAACGACACGTATCGCTCTGGATCGGAAGAGATTCTCCCTGATTCTGCCAGTCTTGCTTGTGAGATAAAATGAAATGTCGTGTGGCGACGGCCTCTCTGGGGTAGACCAGATCGCGTGGTGCAGCTCCTTTGAGGTGACGCCACTTCGGCGACCTGCGCGTCGAGGAGGATGAAGATGACACAAACACCCAGTCCCTGAGAGGAATAAATCTCCAACCTAGTTGGGAATCGAACCCGGGCCCCCAACATGACAAGCCAGCGTGCTGTCGACGTTTTTTCGCATTTTGCTCGTAATCGTTCGTTGTATTTGGTCGTAGCGGACGTCATATGACATCAGTTCACTGAGTATTTTTATTATAGAGGCCAACAACCGTGCCGGCTAAGTCAGCTACGGTGGCGGACTGAGTGAAAGATGAAGGCAGAGCTCACCATTTGCAGCATTGTTGACGGGATTGACTGTGGACCTTTGGTAAGGGCCGTGTGGAGGGTCAAAATCACTGTCTCAGATGGTTCTGTGACTATGTAGGCTGCAGATTCCTTGACTTGCACAATAGGATGGTGTTTTTCCGGGTTCTGCTTAGTGGGTCAGGGGTCTAGTACACACATGAGATGGTTACACATGCTGTGTGGTAGGGATTTGGTCGTGTTGCTAGGTTAGAGGGTCTCGGAAAACAACAGGAAGGACGTAAGTCTAAAATGGTGCAGGGAAAACACAGGACGAAGCCAGACCTAGCAGGAATTGTTACTGTAGTTCTAAACTATCGTAGCTATGTTGGGAAAGAACCAGAGCTTCAAGCGCTAAGAGAAGGCACTGAAGCTCTAATCGTTATAGGCCCAGAAAGCTGGCTAAAGCTGGCATTAGATTCACCTGAAAATATTTGCTAAGGATCCAGCCATGTTCATAAAAAATAGATTAAATAGAGTTTGTGGTGGAGTGTTTACTGCTGTCAGAAGTAATTTACCTTGTCGTGAAACTGAAGTAAGAAATTTCTTTGAGTTAGTATGTGAAGGAGCAATAGTTGACAATAGGAATAAAAAATAATTGGGTCTGTTTATCGAACCCCTGGCTCAGATGATACAGTTGCTGAACTATTCCAAGAAAAGTTGATTTTCACCTCAAGTAGGTACTACACTTGGTGGTGACTTGATGTCACTATTTTTTTTAAATAAATTTTTAATTCGGTGGTAGACTTAAAATTTCACCCTAAATCCACTATTCTAAGTGGAAATGGTTGTGAAAACTTACTTGGCCTCCTAGCAACAAATAATCCTGCGAAAATAGTGATCATCACGATGGATACAGAGGACAGTGACCACAATGTCGTCGTACCAGGACTGAATACCGCAACATCCAAATTCACCAAAAATTTCCGCAAAATACATATATTTAAAATAAAAACAAATAAAGATTCATTTGACACTTTCCTAAGAGACATTAGCAGCTCATTACAGTCTTAAGAGATATATACCTAATAAATTAATAAGATATGGTCCTGATTGCCCTAGGTACACAAAGCAGATCACGATACTGTTGCCGCAGCAACAAAACAGCTTGCCAAATTTTAAGCAACCCAAAGGCCCAAAAACTTGTCAAGTATTACGAAAGCTCGAAATTTAATGCGATCTTCAATACGAATCGCTTTCAATAGTTTCCACAACAACTCTGCCTCGAAATCTCTCTAAAAACCGAAAGAGACTTGGGTCTTACTCGTATGTAAAGTATACTAACGGCAAGACACAACCAGTACCCTCACTGCACAATATTGTTCTTGTGAAACACAATTAGTTCTTTATTCACATGAAATAATGAATGCTATCAATAAGTGTTGTCAAATTCATTCCACACTTTTAGATTTCGAGAAGACTTTTGGCACCGCTCCTCACAAGCGATTTCCGTTTAAATTGCGAGCCTACAGAGCATCGTCTCAGTTGTGTTACTGTATTTGTAATTTCCTGTCAGAAACGTCGCAGTTAATAGAAACTGACGGAAAGTCTAGCAAAATGGTTCAAATGGCTCTGAGCACTATGGGACTCAACTGCTGTGGTCATCAGTCCCCTAGAACTTAGAACTACTTAAACCTAACTAACCTAAGGACATCACACACATCCATGCCCAAGGCAGGATTCGAACCTGCGACCGTAGCAGTCGCACGGTTCCGGACTGCGCGCCTAGAACCGCGAGACCACCGCGGCCGGCAAAGTCTAGCAGAAACGTATCCCAGAACAAAATGTAAACACACAAATTTCCTACGAAAAGGTCCTGTTCACTATTTCTGTATGACTAATACAGGGTGTCCAGAAAAGGACTCCCTGATTTCAAAATTAAATATCTCGACAACAAATATCGAAAGAGGAATGCAGTAAACGGTATGTTTATTGTGAAAGCTGTAAGAAGATTATACAGCAGTTTGAAATAATAGTTACAAAAGCTGCTAACAGATGGCGCTGTAATCGCCATACGTAATGCCTAGTATAAATAGTGATCCGAAGCCCAGAGCGACCAGTTCCACTATTGAAACGTGGAAGGAGGTTAGCGCACCGAAGGAAGAGATTAAAACCATGTACTCCATTGAACAACGCGTTTTTCTGGAGCTGGAGCACCACAGGTTAGAAGTGAGTCCTACGGCAACAAGGCGAAGTTTTCAAGCACGATTTAATGTTTCAAAAGGACGTGATGCGAAAACCATTCGTGCGCTCTTCGCAAAATTTCAACGAACAGGCAGCGTAACTGATGATCTAGTGGGGCATTTGGCCGCAAACAAACCGCAGTTACGCCTGAAAATATCGCCACAGTTTCTGGAATTATTCAGTGAAATCCAATGTCATCCGTCCGTAGAATTGCATCTGAGACTGGTTTGAAGCGTTCCAGCACGCAGAAAATACTGATAAAGAGCCTACACATGGTTCCATTCAAAATTCAAGCGCACCAGGCCATACCCGTACGAGCTGTGCAACAAAGGTGTGTGTGTGTGTTTGAGGTTTACGGGCGCTAAACAGCGTGGTCATCAGCGCCCAAGCGCATAGAAACAGGAACACAGGCGGTGAAGGACGAAGACGGACGCCGAACAAGGAGAACGGCTAAAAGACACAGGCCTGACGCAGTTCCAAATGCGCACATACAGAGGCAAAACAAGAGGAGAAGAAACACACTAAAAAAGGAAAGGAAACACAAGGAAAAGAGAACAGATACCGAAGTGAAACAAGGAGGTAATCGTGACTGGCGGACCTCTTACCTAAAAACTGGGTGAGCCAGTCACCCAGCAGCACATTAAAACCTTCTCCCTAAAATCCGAGGCAACAGATTGGACAGGACACAAAACCGTAAAACCTTAACCACAGTCGCTGCGTCGTCTTGCAAAATAGAGGGCAAATCCGGTGGCAAGGAAACCACCGCCCTCTGGTCAGAGAATAAAAGACAGTCAAGTAAAATGTGGCGGACAGTAATCTGGACGCCACAAGCACTGCAGATTGGGGGGTCCTCCCGCCGGAGTAAAAAACCATGCGTGAAGGGACTGTGTCCAATCACGCATGGTTTTTTACTCCGGCAACAAAGGGTTGCCTTTGGTAATCAGATGCTCACAATGATTAATAGTGAAGGATTTGATGTTGACTGCATCTGGTTTGCAGATGAAGCACACTTCTACCTGAATGAATACGTGAATAAGCGGAACTGGCGATTTTGGGGTTCCGAAAAGCCATATTGATGTGAAGCGAAACCCCTGTATTTACCTAAAGTAACTGTGTGGGCTGAAGTATGCAGCAGAGGCATTATTGGCCCTTTTTCATTCGAGAAACGGTCACTGGTGCACGTTAAGTTGCAATTTTGGAACAGTTTGTCGCCACACAGCAAGCGTTAGAGGATCGACCAGGTACTGAATGGTTTATGCAAGATGAAGCCCGACCACATCGGACCGAACAAGTGTTTCGGGAATCGAGTCAGCGCTTTGAAATATCCCAAATTTACTGGTGCAGGCATGGATTGTCCTCCATATTCGCCGGATTTGACTCACTGTGACTTTTTTGTGGGGTGCAGTGAAAGACATCGTCTACCCGAAGCATCCCGCCACGCTGGACGAGCTTGAATCGGCAATCTCAGTGGAATGTGAGACACTACGAAATGTGATGGCGAATTTCGTTCTTCGTTTGCGCCACCTCTGTAGTGCCAATGGTGAGCATTTTGAAAACGTGATGTGATTGTTTGCAGAGATTGTTTTCATCCGATTATTTCACTTATGTATGCTGATATGAGCTGTACAGCTCTGGGCTTCGGATCACTATTTATACTAGGCATTACGTATGGCGAATACAGCGCCATCTGTTAGCAGCTTTTGTAACTATTACTTCAAACTGCTGTATAAACTTCTTACAGCTTTCACAATAAACATACCTTTTACTGCATTCCTCTATCGATCTTTGTTTTCGAGTTATTTAATTTTGAAATCAGGGAGCCCTTTTCTGGACACCCTGTAGTTCGCATGTAGCGATCGAGAGATATGAAAATCTCGCTCGAGGTAGTTAAAGGCGTTGCGGGTTGCATGAAACCAATGAGTAGGGAGAGCTCAATCATCCTAAGAGAGAGAGAGAGAGAGAGAGAGAGAGAGAGGGAGAGGGAGGGAGGGAGAGGGAGAGAATGAGAGAGAGATGGAAAGGGAAGAGAGACAGAGAGAGGGAGAATGTGCGTGTGCATGTGTGTGAGAGCGTGTGTACACACTAATTGGCTGCTATATTTTTTCTAGGATTGCAGAACGATGTTAACAATCTGACACAGACACAGGTTGATTGTTTGGCTGCAAGACAATTCATTGCATCGTCAGAATCACAGGGGTGATGGTCTCATGTGTACCAATGCTTAGACAATTATTTAAATGATTTGGTCACACCATCTCAGGACTGGCAATTCAATGTCACTAGTGGTGATGGCATGCAAATAGGTCATAAGGAGCTGGAGAGCGGTTGCTCGTCACAGGCGGCTGCTGACGAGTTTTTGCCTAATCATCCATCTCTCTCTCTCTCTCTCTCTCTCTCTCTCTCTATCTCTCCTTGTACGTTTGCATATAAACTCCTTGCACAAAGATTACAGACTTTTGCGCTGTTTCAAAAATGTTCTACAACTGTGGTCTGATCTGTGGTCTGGTCTAGTGACTAACATTGCTACCTCTGGATCATGGGGTTCCGGGTTCGATTCCCAGCCGGGTTGGGGACTTTTCTCTGCCCGGGGACTGGGTGTCTGTGTTGTCCTCATCATTCCATCATAATTCATGGAAGTGGCTAGATTGAACTGTGTACAGATTGGGAATGTGTACGGGCGCTGATGACCGTGCAGTTAAGGGCCCCAGAAATCAAGCATTATCATCTGTGATTTGGCACTGGCTTCATTACCCATACCATTAGCTGCATCACTATTGCCTGAACCACCAGCTTGATCGCTGACTTCTGCATAATTTTAATTAGGTAGTGTACACCAACAATTGCCGCTGAGTTCAGTGTTCATCATAGTTTAGTATGGAACGTTTTGTTTCACCATCTGCTTCATCCTTTTCGTCCTATCAGAGTACAGGGTGCTGAACCAGATGATTATTCACCTAGAGCTGAGTTTGTATGCTGGTTTGTACAAAAGTCTAAGGAAGACGGCCAGTTTCCTAAGATTGTTAAGTTTACGGATGAGGCTCAACTTACTCATGGACGCTTGTGAAATTGTCGTAACCCACGTACTACAGTCTTACGAGGCAATCAGAAACAGTTCGCAATAATCAAGTGGGCCGGTAATGTGAGCGACTACTTTCTTCGTCCCTACATGTCGCCTCCTAGACTCAGATGCACAATACACAAGCTCTTCTCGCAAGAGCATCTGCCGACGTTGTTGGAGGAGGGAAACCTACAGGTACTTATCAGAGGGAGAAAGTGGCTCCAGCATTATGGGGCTCCGTGCATTTTGCGGAACCCATAAGTGCAGCATTAACCTATGTCTTCGGCAGTCGGTGGATCAGCCTGCAAGATCCCATTAAACTCGTCGCCACTAGACTTCTTTTGTGGGGGCTAGGTGAAAACCGAAATTTGTTCTACCTCTGTAGACAAATGTTAGAAATTAGTTGAAATAATTCTTGCAGCAGCCATAAGCATACAGAACACGGCAAACATTTTTCATCGAACACGGGGGCGTCATGCTACGCCAATACAGTTGTGCACTCAACTTAATATTGGTCATTTTGAACATTTACTGTTAGAGTGATCAGAATAACGCAGAATTGAAACACAATTAACATTTTTTTATACTGTATGTCACACGCAATGCTCAGTTCGCACTTTTTACGACGGATTAAAAAAAGATATATATTTGTTTTCGTTTGTGTCAGTATAACTACCAGTTTGGGCATTGAATTTTTGAACAGCCTGCAGATGGTGGTATACGTCCCCTCAGATTTATTTGTGCTGCGCAGGCACGATACACGAGCCGCTTCACAGCTTTCCTTACACCAGTAACCTTTCTTATTTTTATGTGCATAATTGATTCACAAATGTTCTCATATGGCGGTAGTTAAAATACCTAAGAGAACTTTGGCATGAACACGATGGCTGTTTTTACATATTATTCTTGTGGCCTTGTTCTGCAGTTTTATAACTGTTTTCGTGTTTTATGTGTTTGTTCGTAGAAAAGAAATCCATAGCTAAGAACAGACTGTACATATGTATATTATATAACTAACCAGGGGAGGCCACGATGTTGGGATCACAGATATACTTCAAACTTTGCACACCTTTAGTAGGCCATTGAAACAATATAATGTGCAAGTAGTAAAATCATTTACTCGGGAAATTCCGAGAAAATCGCAAGAGAATTTTGACGCGTCTGTTATGTGGCTGATGTATCTGTGCATCATGTATCTGTGCGTAGATACTAGGCGGCTGAGTTCGTGGGGGTCAAGCGATTAGCTTTGTGTTGAAGTCCAATAGGAACGGGGCGATGGTTCGAATCCACTTGACCCTTAATTTTTAATCTATATTTTTTATCAATGATTACATTATTTAATTTATATGAAATTGAGAAGTAATATAACGAAAAACAACTAGTGTACTTGCCTGAAGTTTCAATTAGTGTCTTCCATATCTGTATGTCAAATACTTTCCTGCAACGTGTGCTGTCGAGAGCACATCCGACGGGTAATTGTACATTGCTCCTGTGGTCTGCCATATTGTGACTTACTATATTATTGGTCGTGAATAACGTCATTCGCATCATCATTTATCGTGGTTTGAGCTAATCTTTCCAAGCCCGTCCATCGTCCTTCAAAATTTAATTACAAATACTAAACAGTCAAATAACATATGAAATTCAATAAAACTTAATGAAAATGCACTTGCGTTATTTCATTACATTACCTCACAAATGTTATGTAATTTAAATACAAAATTGTGACAAATGATGAAAAATATGTGAATTTGAGGATGAAAATTGTCGGAGTAGTGCACCTTACAGCTTTCACATTACGTTGTTTTAATGACCTACCAAAGGTGTAAAAGGTCTGAAGTAAATCAGTGATCCCAACTTCATGGTCTCTCCTTGTAAATGACAGCTGCTGGAACACTCTAAAAGGACATAACATTCTCACGAAGTTATGTTTGCAAGTATCATCGTGTGTTTACGCTCCTTCAACTGAGAATGCTAGAAATTTTATATTTGTTACGTTGTCTATAAAGGTTCCATCTAAATTGAATTTATGTGTCATTTTCTCATTAAACAAACTGACGCAGTTGTCTTGCTTTATATGCGATATAACTTTATTGTATATTGACCGACTGCAGATTTCCTTCGGGATACCTAGTTCTGTGTGTCTATAATTTCATATATCACCAATAGCAAAGAAAATGTTTATTTATGACTCACATGAGCGACAAAGTTTTTCGTATATTTCAGGAAAAGTACTACCCTAAGGACCATATACACTGGTGTGCATATGTTCTCATGAAAGTATCACTTGCAGTTTTGCTATGTGTAATCTATAGTCTAAAGGTCGATTGAATTGCGCGAATTATTCGTGGTACCGAAATCCTTACAAATATTTTTGTATTCATGGTTTTGGCAGACACATGTTGTCACATCGCTGAAGTACTCGAAAAGAGTAGGAAGTCGTCAGTATTTGGAGCATTTGGTGATACCAATGAAGCATCTGATTTCAGATTTCAAAACTGCCGGCCTCTTTC
Source organism: Schistocerca gregaria (assembly GCF_023897955.1). NCBI lineage: Eukaryota > Metazoa > Arthropoda > Insecta > Orthoptera > Acrididae > Schistocerca > Schistocerca gregaria. The sequence continues at coordinate 550,155,260 of NC_064931.1, forward strand.
TGTCAGAAAAATCACTGGCTTCAGCATATCATCTGAAGACTATGTGTTTATGTTTGTTAAAAGTAATGCTGTAATGAAGAACACCGAATTTATCAGAATTTAATAATACAACGGCGGTCACAATCTGTGATACCTAACTAAAGCGCCGGTAGCTTAGAAGTCGAGCAGTACCGCTTTCACGCGGCTGCGGTGGAATTAGTACTGTGATTGTTTCGGTCGATACGCGAAATGCGTGACGGACAGCAGGGGTCCGAAACGCACACGGTGCACCGCTGTTCACAGCGGTCAGGATATTCCGGGCTCGACGTGCTGACGTCAGACCGCCGGTTTCCGTGCAGACCTCACAATTAAGCCTTTCCTGTGACCATTGCTTGGCATAAAGTCGAAAATTCGATTCTAGTTGGTGTTCTCTGGCCCTGCATTTCACTGAAGACATTCGTTACGTAGATTTTACGTCCAACTACAGCTATTCCTGAGATCTTTATACTAGTTAATACAATTTAGCATCACAGACATTTTAGAGGGTTGATGAGGTAGATTATCAAGTCAAATCGTCGATGAATATGTTTGCCTCCAACAGCGAAATAGACTTACCGCTTTTTGACGAACATTATAAGCACTTAATAGTGTAATAATATCAGTGACGTTACAAAGAAAGAAGCTAAGTTACAGAAAAACCGTGAACTAACTACGTACATACATTCAAAAGCGCCAAGCAGTCAACTCCTGTTCAGTAGAAGAGATGTGTTTTAAAGTAGAGAAGATGAACAAGTTTTCATAGCCTTTTTTTTCCTTGTATTGGTCGATATTACCATCTCCAAGAATTTAAAAGCAAAGAACTTTCGCTAGGAGACACTTGTCTCACTGCACCAAAGATGAGCAAATGCCCATTGCTGTTAAGGTACGCATTTTAGAACCCATATTAGGTAGACGTTTTCTTTATGTTTTGATCCACACTACTACCACCGAAAGTTTTTCAGTGGAGTTCTGGTTCACCCTGTATATCCGTTATTTTATATTAAGACGCCCATTGCACAGCATTGTAACCTCTTAGCTCAGGAGTTATCTGGGTGAACCGTTATTTATGTGAGAAGTAGCTTCATACTCAGAAAAAAGTAAGAAAACCGTATCACCACTAAGTTGTCGGATACGACAATCTTACTTTGTACCCTACTTACCATAAAATAATCAGCCCATTAAGAGGTCATGCAAGAAGCATGATACTGGCCACATACTTAGATCCGTATCACATACTTAGATATGATGTTAATAATTAGGATAGATGAAACAGCGTGTTTTCAGTCGTAAATAGCATTTGAATGTTGTTTGTTTGTAAGAGAGTCTTCAAGGAAAACATATACCAGCGATATCTGAAATATACACCGTTAGTATAGTGGCCTGTCGAGAATGTCATTTATGGTTCAGCGATATTTCTGCTCCCATTGGTCATCCCACAACAGTCCTGTTAATACCGTATCGATGGATTCAGGAGGGTCACACACAACGGTATGCAGGATCCGGCAGCCCTACTCTACTATGGCCCAAGAAGAGAGACATTTCGGACGTATAGCCACGTCCCGTACGCTGAATCAGTAATTGGGCTGCTTTGAAATAGGACAAGTGTGTACACAAACAATGCGACGGTGTCTCGAGAATAACGGATTGTCAGCAGGGCAACTATTGTTGTGATTTCCCTTGAGGCTGCGACAGAGAGAGGCGCGCTGACAGTGGTGTGCTCAACGGCAACACTGGACGCAGTAGTGACACCAGGTCGTCTTATTAGCAGTGCTGCCAAATTAACTTATTCAGAGCTAACTCTAGCTTCTTTTTAATACCATTTACTGACAAATGAGAGATTTAAGTGGGGTCTGGAAGTATGGCTGTTTTCGCAATCATTTGGTTTCTTTTCCAACTCTTTCCTTGACTATGAGAAAACATTAAAATCCGCATAGTTAGAAGAAAAACTACTTATAATGAACTAAGATATCAATACACGCTTCAGTATTCGAAGACACTGTATTATTAGATAGAATTTGTAGGTAGATTGTAGTACAGGCCAATATTTACTACTACCATAAATAACGAATTCAGTGAATGCATGTACGAAAATTTATCATCCAACATAAATACACGAAACTGCCTCGGATAAATACTCAGACCGCACTACACTCTCTCTGAATAATCCAAAGATCTTTCTCCTCCCGTGGCGCACTGTCTCTGTAGACTGCGTAGAGATCGACACTACCACACTTGAATACATACAGCAAAGGAAGCTAAAGCTGTGTTGTTGTGTGTTCCTACTCGTCTGCACACTCATACAAGAGTAAAAATATAACTATGCAAAATAAACAGTTGAGAACCTTACTGGTAACGCTGTAGCTAACATCGGCAAATTATCGCAATTTCACGATAACGAAGGAATCTCTTCTGAGCAAAGCAGACTTTGCTTAATGTAGAGCGAATCAGAAGTATGCAGGATGACTAGGAAGTCATAGGCAAAATTATTATCGTGAGAAAAAAAAGTTAAGGGAAGGAAAATGGCATGAAGATGTTTCTTCAAATACACTTTTGCTTCAAAAGGTTTAAAAATGGGCTGATATTTTATAAGCATATCATAGAAAAAAATACCAAATTGTTGCATCTGCACTTGAACTAAAAGTGCACCCAGAAATCATTTCAGTAATGAGATACACGAGGAACGTCTACAAATTTTTAGACTTTTGTACTTTCTGAAAGTTTCACATTTTCGAGTATCTATATATTTCTTTCTCTGGCTTTTGTCCCTGCATTTCAGATAAATGACGCAAAATCCAATGGAACAGCTATTCCCCGAAGTTGTTTTAGACTGAATTACAAATCTGAAACGAGTAAATCTGAGTAAATTATTTTTCACTAACTTGACTAAAAAAAAGTCAGTATTGACAACATTTAGAATTTTCTGTGCATAAAATTTGACGATTAAATTTTTCTTGTGTAGGATTTATCTACCAATATCTACCTTACTGCATTTTCGTATATGTCCTATCCCCTTAAGTACTCTACGCAGTGTAATTATCTCAAAAAATGAAACGACACAATAATACAGTTTGTTTTATCTTAGCTCGTTTCAAACTTTTTTGTAGACACATTTAGCTTTTTTCATTTTTGAGATTTGGCAACACTTCTTATTAGTCAAGTCCCTCTCTGTGTACAGCACCACGATAGACGTACTAGTGTGTGAAGGCTCAGAGAAGAATGGACGTCGACACATTACCTGTGTTATTGTCACGTAGGCGCAGTACACGGCGAGACTGTATGGGCTGCCTCTGCTGCACAACGCGATCATCTCTGCTTCACATAGCGGGTAATTTGGACAACAGCCATTGCATTTGTGATATTTTGAAACCGGTAGCAGTGTCCTATCTTTGAGGCATCCGTGCATGCAAGGTGACTAAGTGGGTGCGCCGACGCTCGAGCGCCCGTATACATAATCTTATGGGTGCGGCGCACCCACAAGAGTTTTAATTTTTTAAAAAGAAAATTAAATAAATGTTTCTCAGTTGCCTTTGTCAAAAAGTAATGAACTATTAAGACACTGAGATGGAAGCTAAAATTTCTGACCTCTAAAACGTACCTGTTTGTTTCAGAGGTCTTAGAGCAAAGACAACCAATCAGCACACTCCCCCGGTCCTTGTCTTTCTCTGGCCAAGTGAAAACTTTCCCCAGTTGCACTATACTCTAAATGGAAGCCCGTCTTTACGGTTTGCTGTCATGTTTACTTATAAGTGATACGCTAAAATACGCCTTCTCCATTCGTCAACAATTGTGTTAAAACATCTGCTTGCCAATACTGAGCAATAATAAAGGATAATCCGAGATACAAGGATTTCAGTGAAACTGTTTTCAAGTAATCTGGATTGTTATCGTTTTTTTGTTGAGACAATGGCTTTGAAGTATGCGGGAGCTTATATTGTGGACTAATGGGGTGTTACCGCATTAATAGCTAGTACAAAGAAGAGTGTCCATTGACGGGGACGCGTGGAACAAAGGCTTTCCGCCGATCAAAAACTTTCACAGTTTTCAAACGTAGAGCGATTACTGGACGAGTGTGGAAAGCTGAAACACAATATTGGGTACAGCTTCTACACATTCTTTGGAATTCGAACGGTTTCCCAGTCGCTATGGATACGCCATCGCAGGGGTGGATATTACTAACACTGACAACAGTGAAAAGCCTGTTCAGCCAAAAAATAAGGAATCCGCGAATGTGTTTTCCGCCCGTTACTGTAGTAAATGAGCAAGAAATGTCAAGAAACTGACAGGTAGGTCCTACCATGAAGGACTGAAAAATACATTTCCTTGGATTTATTACGACAAAGAATTAGACAACATATTCTGTAGTGTGTCTAAAAACGTTTTGATTCCAGTATAGAGCTTTCGTCGGCAACTGCTACTTCTACAGATAGGGATTCACGTAATGCATTTGCTCTAAATGGATTTCCCCTATGGCAAAAGGTAATTGAACTTTCCGAGTTCATGAAAAATGTATACTTCGCCGTTCGTCCGTGGCTGCTCTGGCAACTAAGAAACAAGGTACCAATGCGCCATCTCTTATCTCAACATATAAATTGCAAGATACGAAAAACGCACCCAAGTTGATTTCATAAATAATATCGTCCCTCCAGTTTTTAAGTTAACAAGGAGTAGCACTTCGTGGACACACCGATGAAGCATTAAATATTCGTCAGCTGCTGTTCCGAGCAGAAGATGTGCCTGACATGAAATTTTGGCTGCAGCGAACTTCATGTAAGAGGCTTTCTCTCACTTTATTGGCTCTGGCTCTGAGTACTATGGGACTTAACATCTGTGGTCATCAGTCCCCTAGAACTTAGAACTACTTAAACCTAACTAACATAAGGACATCACACTCATCCATGCCCGAGGCAGGATTCGAACCTCCGTAGCGGTCACGCGTTTCCAGACTGAAGCTCCTAGAGCCGAACGGCCACACTGGCCGGCTCACTTTATTGAATGAAACTCTCTCGTTATTATTCGACTACATACAGGTATGTACATTATGAAACACATTAAGGAAGCACTATATTTTTCGCTTATTGTATATGAGAGACCCCATATAACAGTAAAGAAACAACTATCGGTATGTTTCAGATATGTCGATAAAAATCTTCAAGTTGGAGTTTCTATGGGCTTCTATGAAGTAGCCTCATCAAGTTCTAGGACATTATATGAAATTGTTCTGGACGTCATAAGACGTTTATCCTTCGACATAAAGTATTGTCGTGGTCAATGTTATGATGGCGGGAGCAATGTCAGTGGATATTTAATAAGGTTGCAAAGTAGGATTACTCAGTTGGAGTCGAGAGTTATATTTGTTCATTGTTCGGCACATCATTTGAATTTCGTAGTACATCTACATCTACATACATACTTAGCAATCCACCATATGGTGAGTGGCGGAGGGTACCTCGTACCACAACTAGCATCTTCTCTCCCTGTTCCACTCCCGAACAGAACGAGGGAAAAATGACTGCCTATATGCTTCTGTACGAGACCTAATCTCTCATATCTTATCTTTGTGGTCTTTCTGCGAAATGTAAGTTGGCGGCAGTAAAACTGCACTGCAGTCAGCCTCAGATGCTAGTTCTCTATATTTCCTCAGCAGCGATTCACGAAAAGAACGCTTTCTTTCCTCTAGAGACTCCCACACGTGTTCCTGAAGCATTTCGTAACACTTGCGTGATGATCAAACCTACCAGTAACAAATCTAGCAGCCCGCCTCTGAATTGCTTCTATGATCTCCCTCAATCCGACCCGATAGGGATCCCAAATGCTTGAGCAGTAGTCAAGAATAGGTCGTATTAGAGTTTTATAAGCGGTCTTCTTTACAGATGAACCACATCTTCCCAAAATTCTACCGATGAACCGAAGACGCCTATCCGCCTTCCCCACAACTGCCATTACATGCTTGACCCACTTCATATCGCTCTGCATTGTTTCTCCTAAATATCTAATCAACGTGACTGTGTCAAGCGCTACACTACTAGTGGAGTATTCAAACATTACGGGATTTTTTTTCCTATTCATCTGCATTAATTTACATTTATCTATATTTAGAGTTAGCTGCCATTCTTTACAGCAATCACAAATCCTGTCCAAGTCATGTTGTATCCTCCTACAGTCACTCAATGACGACACCTTCCCGTACACCACAGCATCATCAGCAAACAGCCGCACATTGCTATCCATCCTAACCAAAAGATCATTTATGTAGATAGAAAACAACAGTGGACCTACCAGACTTCCCTGGGGCACTCCAGATAATACCCTCACTTCTGATGAACACTCACCATCGAGGACAACGTACTGGGTTCTATTACTTAAGAAGTCTTCGAGCCATTCACATGTTTGGGAACCAATCCCATATGCTCGTACTGTGGAGCGGCGGGTGGATTAATAGAAGAAATGTTTTGTATTTATACTGGCTCTCTAACTACAATATTGGCAACCACAAAGTGATTAGCAAATCGTGTCGCCTGTAATTAGAATTCCTAGTGCCCACTTCATCTGAGAAATACATTTATAGCTACAGCTTATAGCTCTGAGGAATTAGGAGATTGTCTGGGATTCATAATCAAAAACCACTTTCACTAAAATGTTCACTATATTCTGAAAGTCACGACCCAAAAGGAATCCACAGAATCCAACTACCAGAGCAGTTCAGAGTCTAATGCGGTGATGCAACTATAACTGTTCAAATTAAATGTTTAAGTGAATGCTCGCCATAATTTGATGATAATGTTCATCAAACGCCACGCTAAATAATGGTAGAATGTCTGTCCTGCAGCGGCACGTGAAAATACGACATACGCAAACTAAAGATAGATTACTAACGTCATCCCAAAATTAACACTTCACTCGAAAACGATTTCATGGTTACGCGTATCCCGAGTAACTTATTACTGCACCCGAGGCTATTTATATCAACGATACCGAAGTGACGCGACTTCCGGCACAGATGGTGCGCTAATCAGCGTCTGGAGGGAACTGGGGCCGTCCTTTTTTCGCGCAGCGTTCTTACATATAAAGCTGCGGTGCGGACGGCTAAGGGAATGCCTGATCAAATCTGCTCTCCTGACCTGCCGCTGGGCTAGTAATGCACCACTTTAATCTATCGAATAAATCATTGCTTCCTTTACTGATGGCCGATGAAGCTCTCAATTTAAATATGCAATCAGCACACAGGTAAGTAATCAGAATAAAACTGTGACGTGGCTAAGTCAAATATTTTGGGCGAGATAATTAATTTAATTATACTACACGCAGTAGACGAGCTCTGAACTTGCCCTTTGGAGGCATGCTATCTCTATAGTTTTATAGTTATTCAGTTGAAATTTCTCACATCTTTATGATTATAGCTGATCTCCACTCTACTTAAATTTAAACATCCTAGCTTTATTTATTCGCCTACTTAATCTATCTTGCTTCCTTAATTTCTAAGACAAAAACCAGAAAATCATGAATTTCAACTAAAATTTTAATTTGTGATATCCAGAATACTGTTTCTACTAAATTATTATGCAAAAGGAATCTAAATATAAATTTTTAACACTCTAGCTCTTTTCTGTTGTGGCAATGATTTTTACAGAAAAACATCCAAATTTCGAAAATGGTTAAAGTTATTGCACTGATATCCAACACAAATTGCTTTAGTGCTACTCCTGACATGCTAGAGACGTTTCAGGTTATTTACTTGATTTTTAAAGTATTGCACAACATTTATGACGTCAGAGCTAGTTACAGCGGACTGCCTGGCACACAATGGAAAGACTGATGTGAATTTAATAAGGCGTGAGTAGGCTGTTTCCCTACAGTACCTTAGTTAGGAGTTTGCAGTGGGGCACCGAGTCAAACACTTTCCGGAAGTCAAGGAATAGGGCATCCGTCTGATACCCTTCATCCATGGTTTGCAAGATACCATGTGAAAAAAGGGCGAGTTGCGTTTCGAAGGAGCGATGCTTTCTAAAGCCGTGCTGATGCGTGGACAGCAACTTCTCTGTCTCAAGGAAATTCATTATATTCGAACTGAGAGTATGTTCGAGAATCCTGCAACAAACCGATGTTAAGGATATTTGTCTGTAATTTTGAGTATCCGTCCTTCTACCCTTCTTATATACAGGCGTCACCTGCGCTTTTTTTCCAGTCGCTCGGGACTTACGTTGGGCAAGAGATTCGCGATAAATGGAAGCTAAGTAAGGAGCCAATGCAGTAGAGTACTCTCTGTAAACCCGAATTGGAATCCCGTCAGGACCTGGCGATTTATTTATTGTCAACCCATTCAGCTGCTTCACAACCCCATGGATGTCTATCACTATGTCTTCCATACGGGAATCTGGACGAGACTCAAACGGCGGTATGTTTGTACGATCCTCCTGCGTGAAAGATTTCTCAAATGCTAAATTTAAAACTTCAGCTTTCGTTTTGCTGCCTCCGTTGCCAGGCTTATTGCTTATTGACACTGACTGTCAATCACTATAATGTGTTTAAGTTTTAATAATGTTTATCGATACTAATAACTTTTATTTAATGCTTTGAATATAATAAACGAATGATCCTTTTATTCATATTACATGGAATTTTACAACACACTCCGGTAAATTGTTGTTTTTGCCTGCCTCTAATGGAAGTTACGTTACTCAAAGGTTATACATTTTATGTTAGGGGGTTGGGTTTTTTATTTTTGTAGGCGGGCCCGTATCCCGTACGTTACTCCTCTGGGTCTGTGGATTCGTCCAAATACATTTTAAAGGAGTCTGATCTCATTGCTGTTGCTTTTAAGTCAGTTGTGTTAAGGACTGAGCTAGGGCAGTCTCAATATGTGCTTGTAGTGCCAGTTTATTTTACTTTATCACAGCACAGATCTTTGACACAGGCAATGTTCATAATAAATTATAAACGAAAGGTAATCATTTTTTTAAATAGTCTCCCTAGAAAACGTATACTACATTCCGCCATTAATATTCACCCACTGAAATTTTGAGAAGTCGGTTCGCGTGCTTCAGGGATGTTTCTATCCACAAGACAACACCAAATCATGTATTACCAGTAATGTCCAGGTCGACCTCGCTACAAATGATGTTCGACTCTCGGCCGCTCAACACGTTCTCCAGATACCCCAGATACTCACACTTGGTCAAGATATTATTGTTTGACAAAAGTTAAGATGGCGTCGAGTACGATTAGCCAATTAGATTTCTCTACAAATAAAAGCAAAATTTTTGTAAATATTTGTTATATGTGTGAAAAATTCTAAATATAAAATGACAGTACTTTTTAAGCCTGCACTATAAAATCAAAAGTTGCGAAAAAGAGACCTGTACAAACGGAGAGAATCGTGAGTGTAACATCATCATCTTACGAGCAAAGTGCAACGTCAAGTCGAGAAGTTTCTGATCTCTGTCATTGTGGAAATCGTATTTTAAAGGGATTATGTGCATCAAATGTAAAACTTCTGCTTGTCCATGGAAGACGAGATAGGACTAAATTTGAGGAACAAATCCTGTACTTATGATTTAATGAGTATATTCACTGACGAAGTTAAAGAATTAAACAGCAAATTTGACGAGCTTCCATGGCAGACGTTACAGAATTATAGTGAAGTATATATAGACAAAAAAGTTTCTGCTAAGCCACGAGAAAGCGAAAGCTTTGTAAATAAAACCTTTGAGAAAGTCAAACAGCATACTACGCCCAGGGTTGCCGACTACCTGGGTGCACTGATCCGATGCGTGTGCGCCGCCACCGAATTTTTGGGGGGTGCTCAGCACTCACAAAAAATAGGGAAGGAAAATAAAATCGAATGAATAAAAAGAAAAACAGAAAAAATGAGGAAAAATTCAAAGCTGTCAATTCTGCCAATTTTGACGTCGTGATCATGTGTTAGCCCATTCAAGTACGGCCTAGCGCTTCTGAGTACTCCAGAAACAACTTGACAAGCGCTCTGCGCTTGTCTCTCGCGGAACCGTCACGGACGTTTTCAGCGTTCCGCCAACGGGGAACGGCCGACTGAGATTCAAATCGCCTGATTTGCGTCGGTAGATATTCACTCATTCAGAACCGTTCTTTAAGGAGTAGTAAATTTTAGTTTATGTTTCATTTATTACTAAAAACAGTATCACTTACAATTTATATTGTTTGCTTCGTTGCTGTAGTTAGTTTTTGTAATGGAAAGATTCATTGTACGCTCGTCAATGAAGAATAGTGATTCGGCTACAGCATTCCGGATATTGCTTCAGGTGTCTCAGATTCACATAGAATGAATCAGACAAAACAAGTCATGGCTCTTCTTTTCAAAAACAGTGGAAAGACAAATATAAACGGATGTTATACGTCGAAAAATGTGGCAAAGTGTTTCGTTTTGTAAATAAGGAAATGAGTTCCTCTAGGGGTCTTTTGTAAAGAAAACTAAACAAGTTTAAAGTGCTATAAAAGCATTCGCCGAAGTCACGTTTTCTTCTTGGATCAAAGCGTTAGAAGGATTTGCTTTTATCGATAAAGGTGTCAACGTGCAATGTTTAATGTAGCTCTGTTGAGAATGATATCTTCACTGCGTTATCCCATGGTGCAGGGATAGCAGTCCGTGGTCACAGAGATGAAATTTTTAATTATAATGGATTTTTAGAGTCATGAACATGTCTCCGATTTGTCCAATTGGCTTCGGCGTATAAAGTACAGGTGGCTTTCGCACGACATAACAAGCTTCTATTATGGCTGACGAAGTCTTACACAATTTGATAAGTTTTAAGTATTCCTAACACTATTCGATAACTGTGACTGAAACTAGGGACACGAGCAAGTTTTGATTTGCTTTCGATTGGTCAGTAGTGATAATTTTGAAACTAATGAAGTATTGTTTGGCTTCTATAATACTGAATCTACTACAGGTGAAGTATTACTGACAATTTTAATGGATGTTCTGGCTAGATATGAAGTTATGCAGAGGTATAGGTACTCATGGAGTGTCAAACATAACAGGCGGTTTTTGTGGGTTGCAATCCAAAATCAGAGGAACTAAGCCGCGGGCTGGGACTGTTCACTGTTTGACCGATTCGTTGAACCTTGTGACCCTAGACACAGTGGAAAATGGGACCATTGTGAGACACCAACTGTTCACGCAGGTTCCCCAAGCGATTAGCAACATTTGAGTCTTTGCGAGCTTCTCAGGGTGCTACCTTTATTCATCCTCTAGCTCTTCGGCTTTTTTACACTGACAGGTGGTGTGTGGAATAAGTTTGTTGACACGTATTTTCCAGAGTGACGAACAGCTAACTTTGTACACTCGAGGTATGAATTAAAAAAAAACCTTCAGTCACAATTTTTCGTGTTTTATTCAGTACACGATGCATTTTTTCTTCGAGGAACCTCGAACTCGAAAAACCAGATGGTGGAAAATTTAAAGCTAGTCGTAAATTTGAATGCTTTTCTTCAAAATTATTCCCTACAGCTCCGAAAAGCCTTGGACAATGTTAATAGTATCCAATATGTCACGAAGTTATCTCGGACTGATGAAAGTTTCTATGAAGTATAGAGCTCTTGCTTGGAACTGACCAAAAAATCTAACGTCGAAAATGAGAAACTTTGAAAAGTTCGAAAGATTTGTCGAAAAATTGATGACTGCGCTCTATTCTATGACTTTGCTAGACCCCGTGATTACTAAACTATAACTTACTTTGACATTTAAGAGACTGTGTTTCATTGTTTCGAGGATCGATTTTCTAAAGCTGTAATGACTAACTTCAAATAAACAGGAACATTTCTTCTGTCCCAAACTGAATATTGCAGTTACGCAACAGAAGTTTAATTAGTGTCGAAAAAGAACCTATTAACAATAGTTTTCTTACCTTTATCAAGTGTTTCTCATTCGAAATACCTGAAACTGGGTTTTCAGGGTGGTTAGTTTTCAAAACTTGTGAACTGTGATTTAGCGCAGCCAGACTGATTTTCAAAAGCCGTCGCCCTGACTGCGGCTAAGAAACATTCACAGCTGTGAAAAGTATCTAGAACGATTCTTCGTTAATTATATAGACAACCAAATCGTGAACAACAAAATATCAACGAAAGCAAATAAAATAAATAGCAAAAATCATTTGGAGTAAGGAACAGCAATGTCGTAAGGAGCAAGCCTCAATACGAAAAGAATGACAGTGTTTCATACAGCCGTGGTTGGCTAATTGGATCTAATGTAACGCACCGAACTTGTAATAATTATGTAATCCTAGGAACTGGTGTATCTGTTGCATCATTGACTGCAGTGCTAGGAATCTACAACCACTTACAGGACCTTTCAATGCAAAGTAAATTTATGATAAGTAGTGGCACAGGTGATGTAGCAAAAAACGAATCTGATAAAGCACTAAACGTTAAAATATCACTTTCAATGAATCTTCAACACACAAATCTAATCATAGTTGGCATACACCACAGATATTAACTTCGAAACTGGTCTTGTGAGAATCACGAATCCAGGCAAACAAAAACAAAAATAGCCAAAATAGTGAAATCCTCAAAAACACTCAGTTTGTAAGAGTACCTTAGCACAAAGACTCGTACACTTCTCCTGGACGGAACCTCAACGATAAAAGAAGAAAGAAATGTCCAGAACTTATCCTGCAGTCATTTCTGCATAAAAATTTAAAGTCTGATGTATCACCTAATTGGGAGGATTAACATGGAACAGAGAGAGCAAGTCGTATCACAGCAACGACCAACCTCAATACCGATAATTTACCTCAGTGATGTCAAGAAGATAGTAACGAGCAATGCAGTAAGGGGAACAGATTTGCAACAACAGCATATTTAAACGGCGCGGTGCTTCTGCTAGCATGAGTTTCTTAGGAGTAAATACCTTAGGGGTTACGAACTCAAATCGCTTGATACGGGCAAGTCTTCAGGTCCAGATTGTATAACGATTATGTTCCTTTCAGATTACGCTGATACAATAGCTCCCTACTTAGCAATCATATACAACCTCTCGCTCACCGATAGATCTGTACCTACAGATTGGAAAATTGTGCAGGTCGCACCAATCTTTAAGAAGGGTACTAGGTGTAATCCATCGAACTACAGACCTATATCATTGACGTCGGTTTGCAGTAGGGTTTTGGAGCATATACTGTATTCAAACATTATGAATCACCTCGAAGGATACGATCTATTGATACTCAATCAGCATGGTTTCAGAAAACATCGTTCTTGTACAACGCAGCTAGCTCTTTATTCGCACCAAGTAATGGCCTCGATCGACAGGGGATCTCAAGTGGATTCCTTATTTCTAGATTTCCGGAAAGCTTTTGACACCGTTCCTCACAAGCGACTTCTAATTAAGTTGCTGGCCTATGGGGTATCGTCTCAGTTGTGCGACTGAATTCGTTATTTCCTGTTAGGAAGGTCGCAGTTCGTAGTAATAGACGGCAAATCATTGAGTAAAACTGAAGTGATATTAGGTGTTCCCCAGGCAAGCGTCCTGGGACCTCTGCTGTTCCTGATCTATATAAATGACCTGGGTGACAATCTGAGCAGTTCTCTTAGATAGTTCGCAGATGATGCTGTAATTTACCGTCTAGTAAGGTCATCCGAAGACCAGTATCAGTTGCAAAGCGATTTAGAAAAGATTGCTGTATGGTGTGGCAGGTGACAGTTGACGCTAAATAACGAAAAGTGTGAGGTGATCCATATGAGTTCCAAAAGAAATCCGTTGGAATTCGATTACTCGATAAACAGTACAATTCTCAAGGCTGTCAATTCAACTAAGTACCTGGGTGTTAAAATTACGAACAACTTCAGTTGGAAAGACCACATAGATAATATTGTGGGGAAGGCGAGCCAAAGGTTGCGTTTCATTGGCAGGACACTTAGAAGATGCAACAAATCCACTAAAGAGACAGCTTACACTACACTCGTTCGTCCTCTGTTAGAATATTGCTGTGCGGTGTGGGATCCTTACCAGGTGGGATTGACGGAGGACTTCGAAAGTGTACAAAAAAGGGCAGCTCGAATTTGTATTATCACGTAATAGGGGAGAGAGTGTGGCAGATATGATACGCGAGTTGGGATGGAAGTCATTAAAGCAAAGACGTTTTCCGTCGCGGCGAGATCTATTTGCGAAAATTCAGTCACCAACTTTCTCTTCCGAATGCGAAAATATTTTGTTGAGCCCATCCTACATAGGTAGGAATGATCATCAAAATAAACTAAGGGAAATCAGAGCTCGAAAAGAAAGGTTTAGGTGTTCGTTTTTCCCGCGTGCTGTTCGGGAGTGGAATGGTAGAGAGATAGTATGATTGTGGTTCGGTGAACCCTCTGCCAAGCACTTAAATGTGAATTGCAGAGTAATCATGTAGATGTAGATGTAGATCCTCTAGAACAAAAAACCGCAGTGCTCAAGGTGACATACTTACGGCAAAGTTAATCAAATCCCAGGGTTGTGTATAGGTAACTTGCCAAGTCAGTGAGTGTAAGTAACATAACCTAGACAACAACAAATGCAGATTGTTCAGTATCACCAGATCAATCAAATGTGGTGAACTCTACAGCTCCAGTCGCTGCAACAATAAGCAATTCCGCAAGACATTTCAAAATTTTCTATGATAACCAGAAGTTGCATGTTACCTCCAGAAATGTAGCGTGGCTAAAGGATAGGTACAAACTAACCTTTGATGCTTGGGCCCAGTACTTTTGCAAGTGATCCAACTCATTGCTTTATAAAGGCAAGTAATCAAAGAGACCAGTTAAAAATACCACTTGAACCCATGCAGCTAAATATTCGAACCTTAGAAGTTATTATGTTTTGTATGTAAATAAACGCTCTCAGAGGAAGGCAATGGCAAAACACCTCCGCTCTGACCTTGCCTAGTTCGGCTGTGCGGGTCTCCTGCATCGTCCTCTACGCTCCTCGGAGTATGGGACGTCATCATCATCAAATACTCATCTTCTGTATTAGTGTTAACTGAGCATGGAATAAAGTCTCATGATATCATCTATTGTTAAGCAGTGAGCAAATATTTATTGTAGACAGCAAAGTAAGGGTGGTGGTATGGCCGTTTCTAACAGTGATAATGTCGATATTAAGAAAGTAAACTATTTGGATCAGTTCAGCAAAGAAGACATAGGCATTGACCTCCACACAAAACAGCGCAGAAAGGTTACGAGAGAAAATGAAGCTAAAGGGAATTATCATGCACCGTAGGCTGAGATAGGTACTTTCACAGACGTATTTGTAGGGTAGTCGCAAACTGTGTCGCCTGTGATCTCTCAACACTTAGTGATCTGAATACTGAGACAGAGTCTCGCATAATGATTAATATGAGTTTAACAAGTACTCTTAACTCATATAATCTTATAAATCTAGTAGATACATATAACAGACTTACAAAGCCCTCCCCTAGCAGACAATATTACGTTTACTTAGTAAACGTATTAAAGACAGTGTTAGGTGCAGGTATGTGGATTTTACTACTCTGAACAAAAATGTCAGGTGTTAAGCTATATAGACACAAGCACCTCAAAAACGACGGATGCTGTGGAAAATAAACGAATTCCAAAAGCGCGTTAAATCAGCGCCCAAAATATATATTAGTTACTGAGGACCGGTATCTGGTTTACCAGACTAAAAGGTCAGAAAACAAATGGGTCAAATTCTATGATGTTATGCTAAGATATTTTGCCTTTAATTAAGGTGGTAAGGAAGTACAGAGAGTACTAACCAACAACCATGCTGCTAGAACACCAGACTACCATTTGTAGCAAATAGGATCAAACTCAGGAGAAATATTCAGGGTATGGACGTAATCCACAACTCAAAAAAGCTGCAGACGTTCAAGGATAAGTACAATAAAGCCACAAAAATCTTTAAGAAGAGCTTTCGAATTTAAGAAAACAGATGTACAGCTATGAAATAGATCAATCAGCCACTACAGCCTAGACTTTATGGAATATAATAAATATACTTTTCAACTTCTCAAAGCGAGAAAATAGAATTGTAAAGTCAGACAAGAAGTAAATATAGTTACAGATTCCAATAAAGTCTCCAATACCTTCAATAAATATTTTATATCTACGGCGGTCATTAGAGTTCATACTACAGGTACGAGTCGTAAGATATACCTCTGCTCCATACAAGAGACACCCTTTCAATTGAAGGAAGTAAATTGGCAGGATAATAAAGAATCTAAAGAATAAGTAATCACTTTGGGAGAGAGATGCTTAATCACTAAGTTATGTCGTAAGTAGTGTAAATGGTTGACTTACAGAATTAATAACCAGGTCATACATTTCCAATAGACACATGAAAGTCACACAGTGTGCCCCAGGTCTGAGTCCCTTTTTCTAGTCCACATAAATGATACAGAGCCACATGTCATCTTCCAAACACTGTGCTATGGAGGTGATACCTCACTACTGCTTGTTGGCAAACAAAATACTGAGCTAAAATTGGCTACAAAAGAGGGCCTAGATCAAATAGTAGCGTATTTCATGGATCAGAGTTTGAAGGTTAATATCATTAAATCGCAGTTATTACCATTTAAACTTGTGAATTTACCTCAAACCTTCGTCAGTATCATAGGCAGAATTGAAGCAACTTACACAGACGAATGCAGATGTCTAGGTATGTACTCAGGTGAAAATCTACGATGGCAAAACCAAATTAGTTTCATATGTAATAAAATCAGCAGATGATTTCACATAATGACCCACTTACCAGAAGTAATTTTCCATCATACATTATCAAAAATTTGTTGTGGGACAATTTTTGCATTGATTGATTGTGGGATAAGAGATATGGGAACCTGCTGCTGAAATACGTATGAACAGAATATTAACGCAGTAGAAACAATAGCCTGGATTATCCATGAACTAGGGTACAGAAAGCTCTTTACTTTATAAATACCCCACAGTTTCCTCTTTGTATCATCATAACAAAGTAACGAAGTCCCCTGATATGCATGTGTGCAAAGTCTCTTATTGCATGCAAAGAATAATACTAAAAACAACAGATCATAGTCCATGTATTAGTGGACAGATATGATATACTGAACTGCCAAACTCTATAAGGTGTCACAAACAGAACGTATTCAGAGGGAAACTTTTTATGCATATATAAAGCGCAACTACTCCTTGTTTGTATAAAACCTATAAAAATTGATATGGGGTTTACAAAATTCGTCAGTTGGCGGTGTCATGCAAAAGACAAAATAAATCGATCACCCATTAAAGACTTCTCGTCTTGGCTTGTTGCGAGAGAAGCAAATTATCACTCCTAGCCATTACGACTGACGAATAGTTGAAGCAGCATACAGTGCTGTACCCGCATGTCTGATCCCAGTTCAGTTCGCCTAGACACCAAGCTGGGTTAGTGTCATTGTTGCTGCCACAGGTGGCTGCTCTGTATACGTTTTTTATTAAATTTCATCAAGTCGTCTTCCTGTTATATCGTATACCCACAATAATAAAAACTGTAAACTGTAATTTTGATTGCCAGCAGCAGATAAGCAGTATGTGCGCCGGAAAATAGATGACCTACTTGGGTCGATTCTACAAAGAAGTTTTAACATTAAAAATCCACTCGTTTTGTTCAAACAACATTTCTTTAGATTGGCTCTGAAGTTTATACTTGATACATGCATGGGATGTTAGGGATATTTGTCGATATCGCACCTTCGTTTCTCATACTGACTTCTTCTAAATTCTGCCTCATTTGTGCGTTGCGAGTTGGAACGTGATTTGACACAATTTGAGCCTCTCCTTCCTTCCACACCTGCGTCGTGATGATCATCATCGCCATTGACACTGCCATCGCCTCTCCCACTCTTCCACCGTGCACCACAACAGAAAAAAACAGAATAAAATTGTTATCCACCGAGACACTGTGACCATGGACCCCGAATAGGTATACTTTTAAGAAAACTTTATACTTATCCCGAGTGCTCCCCAGAGCACCGCCTAACTGCTGTTACTGTAAAGCAAGCTTTGACTTCAGTTTTATCATTGCTTATGTCTATTTACAAGCTGATTATGGTACAGTATAAAAGCGAATTCAGGAAAGCTTTACTTTTGGTATGCAATACTGAGATAATTTTCCTTGGAGAAGGCAGCTAGCTAACTTCTGACATACAGAATTAGTATCGTCATTTTTTCTGCACTCCCTGGCTTTGTTTTAGCTCCCATAAATAATGTTTTTAAATTAACCGCTTCGTTGCACTGCGTGCGAAACACTCGCCTAAAATCTATGCGCCAAAATTTCAATGTGCTGTACATAAATGGCCAGGAGTGCGGCCATTGAGTTTCAAAACACGAACTGATTGTGCAAATATAGATTAAACTCGTGCGAAAACAGCACTGCTATTTGAAGCGCTTATCTGGGATTAGTGATCACAAGGTCATTGTAGCTAGGCTCAATACCATTTCTTCCAAATCCATCAGAAACAAACGCAAAATAATTTTATTTAAAAAAGCGGATAAAGTACCACTAGAAGCCTTCCTAAAAGACAATTTCCATTCCTTCCGAACTGACTATGCGAATGTAGACGAGATGTGGCTCAAATTCAAAGATATAGTAGCAACAGCAATTGAGATATTCATACCTCATAAATTGGTAAGAGATGGAACGGATCCCCCGTGGTACACAAAAAAGGTCCGAACGCTGTTGCAGAGGCAACGGAAAAAGCATGCGAAGTTCAGAAGAACGCGAAATCCTGAAGATGGGCTAAAATTTACAGACGCGCGAAATTTGGCACGTACTTCGATGCGAGATGCCTTTAATAGGTTCCACAACGAAACATTGTCTCGAAATTTGGTAGAAAATCCGAAGAAATTCTGGTCGTATGTAAAGTACACAAGCGGCAAGACGCAGTCAATACCTTCGCTGCGCAGTGCCGATGGTACTGTTATCGACGACTGCGCCGCTAAAGCGGAGTTATTGAACGCAGTTTTCCGAAATTCCTTCACCAGGGAAGACGAATGGAATATTCCAGAATTTGAAACACGAACATCTGCTAGCATGAGTTTCTTAGAAGTAGATACCTTAGGGGTTGCGAAGCAACTCAAATCGCTTGATACGGGCAAGTCTTCAGGTCCAGATTGTATACCGATTAGGTTCCTTTCAGATTACGCTGATACTATAGCTCCCTACTTAGCACTCATATACAACCGCTCGCTCACCGATAGATCTGTACCTACAGATTGGAAAATTGCGCAGGTCGCACCAGTGTTCAAGAAGGGTAGTAGGAGTAATCCATTTAACTACAGACCTATATCATTGACGTCGGTTTGCAGTAGGGTTTTGGAGCATATACTGTATTCAAACATTATGAATCACCTCGAAGGGAACGATCTATTGACACGTAATCAGCATGGCTTCAGAAAACATCGCTCTTGTGCAACGCAGCTAGCTCTTTATTCGCACGAAGTAATGGCCGCTATCGACAGGGGATCTCAAGTTGATTCCATATTTCTAGATTTCCGGAAAGCTTTTGACACCGTTCCTCACAAGCGACTTCTAATCAAGCTGCGGAGCTATGGGGTATCGTCTCAGTTGTGCGACTGGATTCGTGATTTCCTGTCAGGAAGGTCGCAGTTCGTAGTAATAGACGGCAAATCATCGAGTAAAACTGAAGTGATATCAGGTGTTCCCCAGGGAAGCGTCCTGGGACCTCTACTGTTCCTGATCTATATAAATGACCTGGGTGACAATCTGAGCAGTTCTCTTAGGTTGTTCGCAGATGATGCTGTAATTTACCGTCTAGTAAGGTCATCCGAAGACCAGTATCAGCTGCAAAGCGATTTAGAAAAGATTGCTGTATGGTGTGTCAGGTGGCAGTTGACGCTAAATAACGAAAAGTGTGAGATGATCCACATGAGTTCCAAAAGAAATCCGTTGGAATTCGATTACTCGATAAATAGTACAATTCTCAAGGCTGTCAATTCAACTAAGTACCTGGGTGTTAAAATTACAAACAACTTCAGTTGGAAGGACCACATAGATAACATTGTCGGGAAGGCGAGCCAAAGGTTGCGTTTCATTGGCAGGACACTTAGAAGATGCAACAAGTCCACTAAAGAGACAGCTTACACTACACTCGTTCGTCCTCTGTTAGAATATTGCTGCGCGGTGTGGGATCCTTACCAGGTGGGATTGACGGAGGACATCGAGAGGGTGCAAAGAAGGGCAGCTCGTTTTGTATTATCGCGTTATAGGGGAGAGAGTGTGGCAGATATGATACACGAGTTGGGATGGAAGTCATTACAGCATAGACGTTTTTCGTCGCGGCGAGACCTTTTTACGAAATTTCAGTCACCAACTTTCTCTTCCGAATGCGAAAATATTTTGTTGAGCCCAACCTACATAGGTAGGAATGATCATCAAAATAAAATAAGAGAAATCAGAGCTCGAACAGAAAGGTTTAGGTGTTCGTTTTTCCCGCTCGCTGTTCGGGAGTGGAATAGTAGAGAGATAGTATGATTGTGGTTCGATGAACCCTCTGCCAAGCACTTAAATGTGAATTGCAGAGTAGTCATGTAGATGTAGATGTATCTGCAGCGGTGGCTTTTAGGGGAATTGCAGTCCTGGCCGCACAACTTGCTCCTCCGGAGCGGCCGCTTCTGCTCCAGAAGCTGCCGTATTTACCTCTCAAACATGGAACTGCTCGAAAACCAAATGCCTGAAAATGTTTCATGGTAATAAGTACCTACAGATGGTAAAAGTAAAGTTAAAATCGTTTAGAAGTTGTAGGTTAATTTAAAACAAAATATTCAAAAATTCTTAGTTGTTCTGACTTTGGATATGAATGTATATGCTACCTTCACACCCACAGCACGTTTAGTTACCACGGCACCCCATGAAATGTCAATGGAGGCTTTTCTCGATGACTGATTATATCCCACGACACCCAGCACACAGATCTTTCCAACAACCTGTGCTACGCTATTGTTTTTCTGCTGCAGTCTTCGGTAATTTCACTGTTCTGTGGTTTTCCATCTGGTTGGGGATAGTGACTACTAATTCTAGCGGCGTGAGAACTTTCGTCAGAACAGTACACATTGAGAAATCCTTCAATAGAAGTGGGAACCTTTCGGTGCAGTCGTGCGCTTATATAGACTACGAACACAAATGGAGACTGATTTTGCTTTTTGGTTCTTCGTTGTGAAACCTTCTATTCGCCGCTATTTGTTAGGATACAAAATACAAGTTCTACTCTGCTGCACAGAGATTTGATCACGTAGACAGCTTACAGATCTTCACAGTATCCACTGTGACTAGCACTATTAAGGGCATAAATAGTGTAGTAACACTTCCCATAATATGTTACAAAAACTGGTACCACATAGTGCAATAACATCTTTGACGTTTACGGGAGACATTTTTAAATTTTTAAAAAGTTCTCATTGTTCGACAATGTAAGTAAGAATCGCATTGTATTTCTTTTATATGGCCATCAAAAATAATAGACTGTTTTTAGCACTGATGCTGTTACCTTGTCTTAAAATTCTGCTCTCCACAGTTTTAGAGTAGACAAATTCTAAGTATAAGCGAATTATTATCCATTGCCTAGAGCCAGGAATCCAAAGAATCCCCAGTAGTAACGGGAAATTTGTTCACAACTTTTTCATGTCCGTTCGCACTTTATTTCTTCCAGTTTCGAGTTTGGAAAGACTACCATAATCAGATTCGTGGAGAGAGATGATCAGATGTTCAGATGTGTGTGAAATCTTATGGGATTTAACTGCTAAGGTCATCAGTCCCGAAGCTTACACACTACTTAACCTAAATTATCCTAAGGACAAAAACACACACACACACACACACACACACACACACACACACACACACACACACATGCCTGAGGGAGGACTCGAACCTCCGTGGAGAGAGAAAAAGTGAGTAAACATCAGATACACGTTACTTCACATATTAATACAAAGATGATGTGCTGATAAATTAATGAAAGATAAGTTACAGACTCAGTACAACGTATTACATCAAACAGGGGCAAAGGAAGCATAGTAACTGCTGCCCAAACTTACTGTGG
Source organism: Schistocerca gregaria (assembly GCF_023897955.1). Taxonomy (NCBI): domain Eukaryota; kingdom Metazoa; phylum Arthropoda; class Insecta; order Orthoptera; family Acrididae; genus Schistocerca; species Schistocerca gregaria. The sequence goes on from NC_064931.1 coordinate 550,177,339, forward strand.
ACCCGTATTGAGAGCGCTGCGAATCGACAGACCGTAAAGAGCCCAAATAAAGGCGGAAAGAATAACACTTTTAAAATATATTAGCCACAAAATAGAACGTGATATATCAGTATGTACTCAAGCAAAGGCGGATGGAATGAGGTTTTTTAAGGTATTTATGTGACAAAGTAGAAGTAGAAAGAGAAACGTAAAACATTTTACACACAAGCCAAAAGAATCAATGAATAAAAAAGTAGACAAAACATTAAAATGGCATGATACGGAAAATAAAGACACATATCAAAGTGATAGAAATCATGGAGTTTGGAAAAATAGCAAAACGTCTGTAGTTAAAATACAACATAAATGATGAAGTATTAGGCGAGGAATAATAGCCAACCTTTGCACAGATTGCCATTTGATCCATGGGAAAGTAAGGGGGAGGTGGAGAGAGGAATGTTTGATGGAGAGGACAGAAGTTACAAGAAATCAGAAAACATCAAATAATCAATAAATACTAACTTCAGTCTGCTCATTTATCACCCGATCCGATTATCTTTTTCTGTGAGAATGTATCTCCAGAAACTGTGAATTATTAAGCTCATAGCCTTTAGATTCATAATGTGGGATATCAAGGTTTTCTTTTACAAAAGAAGTGTTCTGATTGTCGTACTTTTAATGGTTTCTCAATGCACTTTTATTCGACTTGCAACTATGTTCGCTATTACTTGTTACATAATTCCTGCCGCTCTAGCCTATGTAAAATATATCACAATATTTGGAGTTCAGTTTACATTCTCCAGACTTCAAAAATTTATTTCCATTGCGTCCTGTTGAGTGCCATTATCTTCGATTTACGTCAGTACGAAACCCGACTGTTAAATTAACGATCTCAACGACATCGGGATGCGTTCTCAAAGTGGGCCATTAAATGTCATTGACATAAACTTCGTTTTGTTCGCTATTTACTTTTCATTACTTTTCCTCTTAGCTTTAATCATTCTTTATATCTTCATTGCTCTATATCTTTTAAAATCGTTAGCTGTCTCTAGTACTGTGATTGTGATCAGCACACGTTCAATTGTAAAATCATCAATAGGCAGTATGAGGAGCATAGTAATCATATCCCAATTATACCAAGATACGGGACCTCGGGTGACCAGAGTCACAGCTAATAATGACATCAGTAGTGATAGGTTTACGGTAAATGTCAACGAGCAACAAACTTTTTACAAGGCATTACGACTTCTCTCATATCTATAGCTGCATTTTAGACGTAACACTATTGTAATGTTTTGTTTTATGTCTTTCTTCCTACAATTGTTTTCCGACGAAGGCATTTTAAAAAAGTAAAATATCTAACTTTGGCCACCATTATTTGACTTATGCTTGCTCTTTCAAAGTCACAATGCAACAATTTCCTTCCTTTATCATCGACCCAAACCCGTCCGTCTACCCTTTCGCACTCGGCATCCATTCACATCTACATCCATACTCCGCAAGCCACCTGACGGTGTATGGCGGAGGATACCATGAGTACCTCTATCGATTCTCCCTTCTATTCCAGTCTCGTATTGTTCGTGGAAGGAAGGATTGTCGGTATGCCTCTGTGTGGTCTCTAATCTCTCTGATTTTATCCTCATGGTCTCTTCGCCAGATATACGTAGGAGGGAGCAATATACTGCTTGGCTCCTCGGTGAAGGTATGTTCTCGAAACTTCAACAAAAGCCCGTACCGAGCTACTGAGCGTCTCTATTGCAGAGTCTTCCACTGGATTTTATCTATCATCCCCATAACGCTTTCGCGATTACTAAATGACCCTGTAACGAAGCTCGCAACTCTCCGTTGGATCTCCTCTATCTCTTCTATCAGTCCTATCTGGTACGGATTCCACACTGCTGAGCAGTATTCAAGCAGTGGGCGAACAAGCGTACTGTAACCTACTTCCTTTGTTTTCGGATTGTATTTCCTTGGGATTGTTCCAATGAATCTCTGTGTGGCATATGCTTTACCGACTATCAACTTTATATCATCATTCCATTTTAAATCACTCCTAATGCGTACTCCCAGATAATTTCTGGAATTGACTGCTTCCAGTTGCTGACCTGCTACATTTTAGCTAAATAATAAGGACTCTTTCTTTCTATGTATTCGCAGCACATTACACTTATCTACATTGATATTCAGTTGCCATTCCCTGCACCGTGCGTCAATTCGCTGCAGATCCTTTTGCATTTCAGTACAATTTTCCATTGTTACAACCTCTCGATATACCACAGCATCATCCGCAAAAAGCCTCAGTGAACTTTCGACGTCATCCACAAGATCATTTATGTATCTTGTGAAAAACAACGGTCCTACGACACTCCCCTGCAGCATACCTGAAATCACTCTTACTTCGGAAGACTTCTCTCCATTGAGAATGACATGCGGTGTTCTGTTATCTAGAAACTCTTCAATCCAATCACACAATTGGTCTGATAGTCCATATGCTCTTACTTTCTTCATTAAACGGCTGTGGGGAACTGTATCGAACCCCTTGCGGAAGTCAAGAAACACGGCATCTACCTGGGAATCCGTGTCTATGGCCCTCTAAGTATCGTGGGCGAATAGCGCGAGCTGGGTTTCACACGATCGTCTTTTTAGAAACCCATGCTGATTCCTACAGAGTAGATTTCTAGTCTCCAGTAAAGTCATTAGACTCGAATATAATACGTGTTCCAAAATTCTACTACTGATCGACGCTAGAGATATAGGTGTATAGTTCTGTACATTTGTTCGACGTCCCTTCTTGAAAACGGGGATGACCTGTGCCCTTTCCCAATCCTTTGGAACGCTACGCTCTTCTAGAGACCAACGGTACACAGCTGCAAGAAGGGGGGCAAGTTCCTTGAAGTAGTCTGTGTAAAATCGAACTGGTATCCCATCAGGTCCAGCGGCCTTTCCTCTTTTGAGTGATTTTAATTGTTTCTCTATCTCTCTGTCGTTTATTTCGATATCTACCATTTTGTCATCTGTGCGACTATCGAGAGAAGGACCTACAGTGCAGTCTTCCTCTGTGAAACAGCTTTGGAAAAAGACATTTAATATTTCGGCCTTTAGTCTGTTATCTTCTGTGTCAGTACCATTTTGGTCGCAAAGTGTCTGGACATTTTGGTTTGATCCACCTACCGCTTTGACATAAGACCAAAATTTCTGCCAAGTCAGTACATAGAACTTTACTTTCGAATTCACAGTAAGTTTCCGGGGAGGTTGGTAATCTTCTGTCTTCACTTAATTATGTTCAGACGTTTTATGTCGTTTTATTAAAAATCTGCTTCATGCTGTCTAATCCTGGTACTTGCCGCTACTAATTGTGATACGCTCGGTATTCGCCTCTGTAAATGTGTGGGCAGTGTGTCAGATTATATCTACATTTACATGATTATTCACCAATTCACACTTGTTTGGCAGAAGGTTTAAACAATCATTTCCACACTATTTATCGACCGTTTCCCTCTCTGACAACACTAGCGAAAAATTAACCCCTAAGTTTTAGCATTAGGAGGATAAATTTCGTGATTGTTATTTCGTGAACAGATTTCGATGCAAAGAAAAATTCCTCTGTTTTAACGATTGCCAACTCAGATCACTTATCATATCTATGACACAGTCTCACCTATTCTTTGATCTTTTCTGATGTTCTCCGTCAATTATTCCTGCTACGGATGCGATACTGCGCAACAATACTCCAGAAGAGGAGCGACAAATGTAATGTGAGCAGTTTTTCAGTAGATTTATCGCAGCATCTATTTATGCCAATGAAATGCTGTTTCTGATTCACCTTCTCTACAATATTTCCTATATTATATTTACAGTTTCATTTGTTTGTAATGGTAGGCTGTTAGTAATTAGTGGAATCAACAACCTACAAATTTGTGTAATTTTTCGAGTAGCCGAAACTGAACGAAATTTTTTAGGGACTCAAGTGAATGACTTCACAATTGCTTTTTTAAAGGGTCAGTTAACACTTCTGCCACCATATAGTTCCTTGTCACAATCATTTTGGAATTCTTTTCGATCTTCTGATGAGTTTAATAGATGGTACACGACAGCATCATCTGCAAACAATCTAAGGGGTCTGCTCAGCAATCTCCTAAATCTTTTATATACATTAACAATGTACAACGTATAGCACGTTCTTGGCGAACCTCAAATACAGTTCCGGTTGCAGTGCATCGCTTTCCGGCAATTACTACAAACTGTCACCATCCTGAGACGAATTCAGCAGTCCAATGGAACAGCTGAGATGGTACGGTGTCAAAAGCTGTAAACATGCGATCAGCTTGAGATCCCCTATCGACAGTAATCATTGCTTCGTAAGCATAAAGAGCTAGTTATGAGTTATAAATGTTTTAATAAGAAGGATATTTTCTATATCCGTGCTGATTGCGTTTGAATAGATCGTTTCCTTGGAGAATTTAAGGCCTGATGTTGAAACACAGAACATGCTGCATAAACGTACTAAAAAAACTATGCCAATGACACTAATCTATAATTCAGTGGGTTTTATCTATTTCCTTTTTTGTGTACTACTGTGACCTGTTCAACTTCCCACCTTTTAGCTACGGATTTTTCGTGGAGTGAGTGGTTTAATACGGCTGCTACCAAATTTTGAAAAGAAAAAAGAACGACAAGTTTCTGAATTGATTTGTCAGCAATTAAAAAATAAATAGACTAAGGAAACATTTGATGTACTTTTGAACGAGGCTCGAAATCATGTATAGCAGTTACGTTGCTCAAACGTTAGTACCATAATGAGACTACTGACTGAAATTCGACCTGAGAAATATTCTTTAGTAATCTTTAAAATTACTAGTTTCTAAGCTATACTCGTATACAGAATTTTAAGTTTTCGTCTGGCGCCTCATCAATTTTACATAATTTCCAGCATCATTCAAAGACGTGTCACATTTTTCTCTATTCTACATCTACATCCATACTCCAAAATCCACTTCACGGTGTGTGGCGGAGGGTAACTTGAGTACCTCTATCGGCTCTCCCTTCTATTCCAGTCTCGTATTGTTTGTAGAAAGAAAGATTGTCGGTATGCCTCTGTGTTGGCTCAAATCACTCTGATTTTATTCTTATGCTCTTTTCGCGAGATATACGTAGGAGGGAGCAATATACTGCTTTACTCCTCTGTGAAGGTATGTTCTCGAAACTTCAACAAACACCCGTACCGAGCTACTGAGCGTCTCTATTGCAGAGTCTTCCACTGGAGTTTATCTATCATCCCCATAAAGCTTTCGCGATTACTAAATGATCCTGTAACGAAGCGCTCTGCTCTCCGTCGGATCTTCTCTATCAATCCTATATGGTACGGATCCAACAGTGGTGAGCAGTATTCAAGCAGTGGGCGAACAAGTGTACTGTAGCCTACGCCCTTTGTTTTTGGACTGCATATCCCTAGGACTCTTCCTATGAAACTGTCTGGCATCTGCTTTACAAACGATTAATTTTATATAGTCATTCCATTTTAAATCCCTCCTATTGCTTTCTCCCATATAATTTATGGAGTTAACTGCTTCCAGTTGCTGACCTGCTATTTGTAACTAAATGATAAAGCATCTTTCTTCCTGTGTATTACACTTGTCTACATTGAGATTCAATTGCCATTCCCTGCACCATGCGTCAATTCGTTGCAGATCCTCCTGCATTTCAGTACAATTTTCTATTGTTACTACCTCTCGATATACTACAGCATCATCCACAAAAAGCCTCAGTGACCTGATGTTATCCACAAGGTCATTTATATATATTGTGAATAGCAACGGTCTATTTTATTTCTCACCTTTAAACAAATAATTTGCCAAACCAAACGATTTCCTCAGCTTTTGTTTATTTCTAAGTTTTGTTCAGAAAACATAAAATCAATACATCTAATAAAAATGGGTGTACGTATGTATGTACGTTCCACATCTCCTCCTAAACAGTGGATCGATTTGAAACAAACTTGGTAAACATACCACTTACTTTCAGGAAATAACTGCCATGGGGGTAAGAAATACCAACGTATCAGAGGTGTGGGGGTTTGAGTGAAAACGCACTGTAGTTCACGATGCACAAATACCTTATGCACCTAATGTTTTTAACGCAGAGTACTTAGAGACTTCCAACAAACTTTACATATAATTTCAAACATTTGCGAAACTTTTCTCTCTGAAAACCCCACAAAATGATGAATGGAATAAAGTTTAGCACCTCCTACGTTTATGATGTCCATGCATTAAGACTGCCGGATGAAGCATGACGTTTTAATTTATTAGTTCTTTACTACTATCTAACATTTTGTAGACAATAACAAGATACACCACTGGATCTACCTTCAAAATTATGTCATTGTATGATACATAGTTAAGGAGTTAAGAAGTCATAAACGTAAAGCTGAGTGAAAAGGAAATAGCTAGTAAAATGTTTCAAATGGATCTGAGCACTATGGGACTTAACATCTGTGATCATCAGTCCCCTAGAACTCAGAGCTACTTAAACCTAACTAACCTAAGGACATCACACACATCCATGCTCGAGGCAGGATCTAACCTGCGACCGTAGCGGTCACGCTGATCCAGACTGAAGCGCCTAGAACCGAACGGCCGCACCGTCCGACAAATAGCTAGTAGAAATTCTCTAGAGATACAAGTGAAATACGAGTATGTGAACAAATACATGTTAAATGTGATAAATATATGTGAAATATATTTAACATGTGTGTAGGGGGCAAAGCAACCGGTAAAAAGCTCATCATAAACTCCAGGAAAGGTTTCCATCAAATTTGGTACATATATTGGTTACAGTCAGAAGACAAATACTATGGAGGTTGAACCACGAGCCGTACCCTCATGTTGGGGTGATAACGTTGACAGAGAAGGGGGAGCAGGAGATGGACAGACAAAGAGGGGGAAACAGGAGGTGGTCATTGATGCGGGAGTAGGAGATGAGCAGAGAGGAGGATGGGGTAATAGACAGAGTGAGGTGATAGGAGGAGACAGAAAGAGGAAGGACGAAGATGTGGACAGAGACAGTGGGAAGGATTAGATGGGTAGAGAGAAGGGGAGAAGGAGATGAGCAGAGAGAGAGGAAGGAGAAGGGCAGAGAGAGAAGGTAGGAGATAGAGGTGGGAGGAGGAGATAAAGTTAGAGGGGGGAAGAGATAATAGACAGCAGGGGAAGGAGCAGATGAATAGAGGGGGAAGGAGAACATGGACAGAGGCAGAAGTGAGGAGCAAATCGACAGAGAGAGGGTTAAGAGGAGATGGACAGAGAATGGTGCAGGAGCAGATAAACAAGGTGTCGGGATGGAAGAGGTGGGCAGTCAGAGATAGTGAAGGAGGTGATCGTCGGGGGGGGGGGGGGGGAGGGTGGAGGAGATGGACTAATAAAATATTGCAATAAATATATAACCGAGGATATCTGGGTGGTCTGCTGGTGTAAAATACTCAAATTATCAACAGTGCTGTATTACAAGTATATACATTGCCAGAAAAAGTACACCTGGAAAGACGATGTCGTTTTCGATGCGTGGTGGAATATGCCACCCTGGGGATAGAAAATGTACTGACAATGGTTTCAACATCGTCCGCCAACAGACAGCATAGTGGCTCAGCTATCAGGGCGTCATTCCCAATAATGGGAATGCATGAAGCGAGGGAAGCCTCTGTGTGGTGCAAATGTTTGAAGCAGGCAGGCAACGATATCACGGAGACGCAGTCGAGCTTCCTACAGTTTTTCCCAGGCTGTGGCGGTATTGAAGATCGTTTAGGAGAAAGACGTGACTCTGCCGTGGCTCTAATAAGAGCTGTTTAAGAGATCAGTTGAGAGAACTTTTGGGAATTGATCCAATGACGTTATGCTGTATTAAAGCTAGCATGAAGTTTAATAGTGTTCAGCGGCATTCCTAATAAATGGAGAATGATGCTGAGAGGTCTTTTCTTGAGGACTGTGATGTAATTCAGAAAGTAGTCCAAGAAAGATTGATCAGTTCAAAAATGTCTCTGAGCACTATGGGACTCAACTTCTGGACTTAGAACTAGTTAAACCTAACTAACCTAAGGACATCACACACATCCCTGCCCAAGGTAGGATTCGAAACTGCGACCGTAGCGGTCTCGTGGTTCCAGACTGCAGCGCCTAGAACCGCACGGCCACTTCGGCCGTCGATTGATCAGTGCTGATATTCATAGAGAATTGGAAATTTGTGGTAAGAAGTATGGGACCAAACTGCTGAGGTCATAGGCACCTAGGCTTACGCACTACGTAATCTAGCTTCAAGTTATTCACGCTAAGGACAACACACACACCCGTGCCCGAGGGAGGACTCAAACCTCCGACGGGGGGAACTGCCCGAACCGTGACAAGACAGCCCAAGACCGCACATCTACCCCACGGGGCGAAGTTTTTAGAGAGAGATGGTACAAAGATTTTATGTGAAAGTACTCCGTTTGTACTGGAGGCACTGCAGCCTTCATAAGCAGAGATATTAGAGCGACATTGTCCAAGGAATTTCTTAAGTTATAGGAAAAGAGAGCTTGTGGACTGATTATTTGAGAAGGTTGACTACGGATAACGGAAAAAAATTGGAAATTTGTGCTAAGACCTTATAGGACCAAACTGCTGAGGTCATAGGCACCTAGGCTTACGCACTACGTAATCTAACTTAAAGTAATTCATGCTGAGGACAACACATACACCCATGCCCGAGGTAGGACTCGAAACGCCGACGGGTGGAGACGCCCGGACCGTGAAAAGACGCCTCAGACCGCGGGCTATCCTGCACGGCACAGTAACGGAATGTATAGGAGAAGTAAGCATAGTTGATTTATTGACAGTCAGGCCATTTTAATAGGTAAAGAATAGCAGCCACAGCGGTAGTAATAAGAGCTTATTGGAAGACATCTGATTAGAAAATGGCCGAACTGGAAACATGGCTTTCTCTGTGGTGTTGAACCTTGAGGAAAGCAACGTTTTTCTTTCCCTTCTCCGTAGAGTATGATATGAGGAAACTGTGTTTAGGTAATTGTGCGTCCTACTAGTTAGCAGTGTAAGGAAACTGTCCATTGGGGAATCAATGTGAGTCGGAGTAAGTGAACATTCGTTGACCAGAGCTTCGAGAAATGTTTCTGTAGACTCGATGAAACGAGGTTTTGGCAGTAGGGGTATCTTCTTTATAAGAGGAATGTCAAGCTGATGAGTAGTGTGGGTATTCTTTTTACGTATTGATAGTGAAGTTGATTTTAGTGGGTGTAATGATACTTTGTTTGTTCATCATCGGCATGCTGTTTCTTTTTCCATGTTTTTTTTCTTTCTATCTGGGAACCTATTTCTTGTACCATCTTTTGTTATTATAAGTTATGTATGCTTATTTGGTTTAGGCTATTCGTAGAATGATTCTTGACTCGTGTTAGTTATTAGTTGGTCAAATTATACACTTTTTTCGTTCGTGTATTTGTTCTGGGAAAATCTGCAAGAGACGGATTTTATTCGCTGCATTCATAACCCTGAGTATCTTTATAATGTCTTTTGTTTCTGACGACCTGAAAGTTACGATGACTTCGTGAAGAGTACAGTCTCCTGATTTTTTTTTCCTTAGAAAGCTGGTATTTGGTGGGAGGACGAGAAAAGTGTAACAGATGAATTACGTATAAGGTGCTAACCTTAGTGCCAGTGCATACTCGTTTTGCTAGAAGACTTCTCTCACGAAGTGAAGATTCAGGAAACTTTACAGTCTTTGATTCATGGTCAAATGCAGACGCAAGGTTCTTTCCAATCAAGTCATTGTGGATATGATTAGGTTTCCTTTTATATATTATTGTACCGGGTTCCAAATTTTCTTGGTATGTGACGCCCTTACATGGAAATAAGAATATGAGCTACGTCGTTGTTGTTATTGTGATTTTTTGTTGTGTTAGCATCCATGCGTCATGATCGTTTGGACCCCATCTTCGGATGAAATATGAGAGCCTTCTTCTTATCCAACTCCTTGAACCTTTTGTCATGGAAGGATGGAAGATTTGTGTGTGCTTTTGTTTAGGATTTCGAAATGAACGGCGATTTGTGGTATTTTAAGCAAATTTTCTTGCCTTACGCGCGTTAGAACGAATTGTTATTTCTTGAGTGGTGTTGCACCCAGTATAGGAGTAAGGCAACCAATAGCCTGCAACGAAACCTTAGTGGAGCTGAAGTGCTGACTGAAGCCAAACTAACTCTTATGAATTATTTTCTTTGAAACGTCCCCTGCGAAAAATTATACACGACTGTGCTTAAACTGACACACAATATTTTTAGCACAACGCAATCTGACTTTCAATAATCCCTACAAAAGAATGGCCCTGACTAACATTAACCTATACCTTTCACAAATCACTTACCTCACAAAAAATCTTCGAACTACTGCAATACAGCGAGCATCACTACTGCCAGCTAAATAAAAGATTCAAACTACTGAAGGCACTAACTACTGATAGGTATAGTTAGCAAATGAAAGATTTTAATAGAGAACAAACAGTGTATTTACCTTAACAGTCAAAATATATATGATAGTTCATGACATCCAGTCTTACAAATTACAAAACTCCGCCATCTCTCTCGCCACGTCCACCACTGCTGGCGGCTCACCTCCAACTGCGCAACGCTACGCGCTGTTAGCATCCAGCTGCCGTTGCTCAACACTACAATGGCAGACAACAATGCAAACCAGCCACAGACTGCACACGGCACAGCCAGTGATTTTCAGAGCGCTACGTGGCGTTACCAATAAAAAAACGTAAACTGCCTACTTACATAGCCCCCATGCTCCCCACAAAAAAATTTACAAATTGTTTTGGGCAGTGGCCAATACAGATTTGAAATTTTTTTTTATAATTATGATTACAATAGCAAAGAAATCAAATGCACACACTTATCGATACAATGTTGGTCAAAAGCTAAAATTTTCTCACAGTCCATATAGACAGTCCTGATCATTCATCACAGTAAAATAGTAGTATTTTTCTCAAAGACTGAGCAATAAAAGAAAATGCACACGGAAGTAGTGGATTTCCTTGCAGTCTTGAAGAAGTAGTGTTTTCCCTCCAACGGAAAGACTGTGCTGACTCTTGCAATGCAGACAGGTAATGGGTCTCAACAGAGCAAACCCACAGCAGAGTCAGTCGAAGTTTTAAGAATATTGGTAGATAGGTCAACACAGAGTAGACCCATTGTAGTCCTGGTAGAGATTATGGTATTGGTTGGCCACCAGAGGTGCAGACCCACTGCAGTCCTTGTAGAAATAATGGTACTGGTGAGTCATCAAAGGTGTAGACCCACTGTAGTCCTTGTAGAGATGGCTAGCAGCCATCTGTTGCGACTGTGCAGGTGTACGATCACCATCGAAGAGTCTTGCAGAGAATATAGCAAGTCCATAAACCACCACTTGTGCATGTACAAAGTTTTTGGAATTGTCCTTAGAACCAGCAATGCTGTTATCCAGTCCCTTGCTGAATTATTAACACATGTGCAAACACTATCAGTCCCTATTTCTCACATATTGTCCATATACTATGACCAACAGAAACGTGTGCAGTGAAATGTTATTTACAAGTTACTTAATTTGATGAACTGGTGTCAATTACAATTTTGTAACATAAGAATACAATAACAAAGGTACAAAATACATCTTTAAAGAACATAACAATACAGATAACATTTGCAGTAGTACAGGCTTTACAAAAGAATCGAAATAGCACATACATCAGTTTTACAAAAATTATAAGTACATACATAAAAGATCAGAATAACTTTTGAAACATCAACTTCACACATGAGCATTAGAACAAAACAGAATAAATAATGTGTAAACATCTTTACAAAGTAAATAACATGTTATTAATGCAAATTATATTTGAGGATAACAGTATTTCTCATCATAGTGAATGTAGCTTAGTATTAGAAAAATCTACAACATAAGTCTTATCAGATGAACATATAAAGACATGAAGAACATAAATACACAAGGGTACACAAACAAATAGTGGTATAACACAAAAGGAAAGGACAGGGTTTGTTTTCAGTGTAACATTTGGTACTGCAGTCTAACCCAAAACTTCTTTCTGTAGATCTTTCGTCATATCTCAACATTTGTTTCCACCAAAAATATCCTATCCAAGCATGCTTTCTGTATTTTGCTCACATCCTCTTTCAAAAATAGTTTTTCTCCACTGTACACTACTTGTTTGGCCAAATCATTTTCTTGTAGCTTCTCAATGCATTTCTTCCAATTCATCGCAACTCGTTTTCCTATATAGCCTACCCATCTTAAGCTAACTTAAATCTACTGAGCTCAGATGCTAAACTAAGGGACGAGGCAAAGCAGCAGCACAAAACAAATTAATACAAACAGCAATGTCCCAAAAAATGGAAATTGGTAAAGCAATTGCAATATTACAACTAATATAAGGCGCTGTGCAGCAAACAAGAGAAACAAATCCCTAGTAAAACTGGCTTAACAGAATAATACAAAGTCAAATTCAGTAACATTACCCCTGGCACACAGCAGCAGCAAATGCAATAGCTTATAACTAAACAGGACAAAGCTCAAGCAGAAAAAATATTACAGTAAAGACAACAACGCAGAAAAGGGAAATGTCTATTCACATATTAATATCTATGTCATTAAAGTGGTGCACCACAAGAAGTTATCCTACCATAAAAATTACCAAGTACTTGAAAAGAAAATTATGTATGCAGTTCCTGTGAAGGGAAGTCTTTTTGTGCTCCTTCGTTTTTTAAGTACATCGTAAAGTTATTATTTACTGCATCTGTAGGCATAAAATAACTATATTAGTACATCTCTTAAATTGTATTTTAACCAATGCTGCAGTGCAGATAGAAACTAGATATTAAACAAAATGAGTAAATAAATATATAAAGCAATCCATATGGCATTTCTCTCAACTAGCAAGACAATAGCCGTGTAATGTTTCTCATCGTTTCATTAGGCATTTCAGTAAATATCATAAATTAAGAGCTCCACAGTATAATCATATGTTTTCAAGTTTGAGCGTGTCGTATTTGCGATGCTTTCTACAAAGGAATGAATGTCAATAGGGAGGATAATGGCCTATTTTCTCTTTTTTTTTTTTACCTGTGTCTCTGAAAGGCACACACTAATGGCTTTCTTTTTGTCAGGTGGTTGTCGCGCAGCTGGGTGCCCACGACGCATTACGTGCAGGTGGTCACTTAACTGTCTTATCGAAATATTTACGACACCAGTTTCCGCTACAGTGGCAGTCTCATATAAAAATATTTTCACATGTTGAGAATTTGCGTTACAAACGTGTAGAAAATAAAATCCTACAAATATAACAGTGCCCAAAAAATTTTCGTCGGCATTGTAATACATTCACGCACTTACATACATTTCATAACTCTTAAAGTACGATTCTTGGTTTCCAACAACCTTTTTCACAAACCAGAGTCCCTAACCACTACTCATTATTCCTTACCTTATTCGTTGACACTTCTTCAATATTTCATCATAACAGATACGTAGCATAATAAAATAACTCATATAGCATCATCTCATTGATCATAAACATACCGCAACAGCATAATTCACATCGTTGTCGTAATAGTAACATCATAACACCTCAGTCAAATTCTCAAAAACGTCATAGCTTTCTGCAATAATTTCAAAACCTAAAAAAAATTCTCTGCTTATTTCAAAAGTGTCATCTACCTCAAACGTACTTTAAAAATCATGACCCCATACCAAACACATCATTCAAAGCTCTCATAGTATCACAATGGTTCCAAAAAAAATATGAACAGTTCACAAAGTACAGACAAAATACAATTTCATGGGTGTTAAATCATCCAACTGTGTAATTGCGTAAACATGTGTCACTGACGTAATAAAAAAAATGTTTGTCTCTCAGTTAAATGATCAGATAGCTGTGTAATCATGTGTTAGAGAAATATGGTACCGATGTGTAAAGTTGTATAAGCAAATACCATACTAGCTAGGGCTCCTTGTGCTTGCCAAACACATGGTACACAAAGTAAGCGTGTGCCCCCCTGAGGATTAATGTAATTATATCCTCAGGTATTACAGATTACAGCAATGGAATGAAATGTATCATGGAAAACCTTTGTATCATTGTACTTCAAATATCTTTAAAAATAAATGTTTTAAGCACAAAATTAATCACTCAAATAATTGTACTGTAGCGATAAACTGTGCGTCTTGTTGTAAGATAATTATGTGGAAGTGTCGTAGTTATTGTCCTCTGTAAGCAAAGTTCTGCTGAAGTCAATGTACTTACCTCGTAATAAACGAAGTGAATTGCTTTGCGTATAAATATCTTAGTTATTACGCTTATTGCCGTGATGAAGAAAGTACTGTGCTGTAACGTATTGCTGTGCTATGGAAAAGGCTGTCTAATTGTAGCTATACCACAAAAGTTACTACTAAAACTTCTTTTACTTTCCAGAAGAATTCAGAAGAACTGTGCAGATATAAAATAGATAAACCGCAAAAGCAACATTGTAAATTGTCACTCATTTCGTGATAAAATCGTGTAGCTGTCACATATACCACTGTGTCATCTCGTATCTCACAGAAAGTACTTTAAATCCAGAATGTATTTTCAAGTAAACCAAAATGTTGCATTAAAACCTCATTAACAGTATATGTTCTAAGTATGTAAGCCTTATAGTCGTTACGTAATCGTGCAACTAACAAGCAAGAATGTACAAATAACAACACTGTGTCGTCTGTTCACTATAACAATGCATTCGTAATTTCTGTTTAAAAATGTTCCCTAGGTTCTAGAGTGTATAGTTAACTTCAAAACTTTGCTGCATGTTAACAGTTTCTCAGTGTGACAAAGCATACTAGAAATGTGAAGTGAAATGTTTTATGGCAAAGACAAAGTTAAAAAGCAGATTATATTTCAATAAACTGTTTTACATGTGAAATGTGGTGTAAACCTTTACTCTTCCTCAGTATGCAGCAAATCAACTAGAAGTCAATCATCATGTGGTATACGGCAGTAAAGAACACTGGAATTTTGCTCAAGGTTAGCTTATGTTATTTTTCTCTGAACCAGCCGGCGCACGCGGCTGCCTGCGGTGCGAGTCATTGTCTGTTACCTCTTTGTTGGCGCGCGTCGTTACTGGGATTAGGAGACCTAACTTCTACAAATTTACCTTGCCGAGAAGGCCCTACCCTGTTTGAAGCTCGCCAATTCTGATGGATTTCCGGTCTGTCATTATGATTATATCGTCTGTCGTCATGTAATTTCTTGTTTGTCGGTCATGTGGTGGAGAATTTCTCCCTGAATTATCACTGCGCGGTGGACCCTTGCATCTGAAGTTATTCTGTCTCCCGTGATAATAATACTTCTGGTTACCATATTGTCTGTTTCTATGATTGTCTCTGTCATGTTCATTACTACGGAAATACGATCTTTCTCTGTAACTATTACTCTGCCAGTGGTTGTCACACGGGTGGTGTCTGTTTTGGTCACGGTTTGTGTTGTGAGACTAGCCTTGTCGTGTCCAGTTATTATTTCTTTCATCGCGGAATTGCGACGGATGTGACCTGTAACTGTTGTGTTCCTGTTTTCGCGTTCCGCTATTGTCAGTGTCAATTTCTAATTCTTGTAAGAGTCCCTGAAAAGCTTCAATGTCGTCTTTGCAACGGCCTGCCAAGATAATATGCCGTGAATGTTCAGGCAATTTGATTAAGCAAATGCGGATTTGTTCTGACGGGCTGTATGGGTTAGAAAGATACTGATTATTATGTAACATGTCTTCAAAATATTTCACAAGACTTGAAAATTCAGATTATTCGAAATTTTTCATCATTATGATGCCATGTTTTACTCGGTCTTGTGTGGCTTGAGACCAATATGCTGAGAGGAAGGCATGGTAAAATTCTCCTTCACTGTGGCAATCGTGAATGACCGATCGCATTCTTACAGCTGGTTCATTCTCTAAATAGCCACACATAAATTCTAATCTGTGCTCTAATGACCAGTTGGGGGGGGGGGGGGGGAAACAATGAGAGAATTGATGAAGCCACGCTTGTGGATGAATGTCGTTGCCAGAATTCTTAAATGTTTTGAATTTACGTGTAGTAATGAACAGCTTATAGTCAAAATCATCATGTCGGCGAGTCGCATGTCGGTCATTGTTACGTCGTTTCGGCGGTTCCATCTCAAAATTCGGTGTACTTTGCCAATTTCTTTCATAATCTCCAAAGTGCCCTGTGTTATTATTTTGTGGCAGTTCCGTATTTTATGTCCCTCTTCCCGTGTTGGTGTGCGAGAGTCCTCTGAAATACATAATTCTTTTATTACCTGTGTCAGCTGATCTTGTACTTCCCGGATTTCTCTTTGGTGTTGCGTATTAATTTGATTTTGATTTTGTTTGAATTTCCTAATTTGTTCGAACTCTTCTGTGTCATTAAAGACTACCGGTTTTGTGTCATTCAGATTATCATCTACCTTCGTAGATAAATTATTTAGCTGATCCGAAAGTTCAACTACTTTCTCTGATAATGAACTAATGTCCTCCATGTGTCTTTCTGAACCAATTTTCAGAGTATCTACTGTGTCCTTTAAGTTTTCTTGAGTTTTTGCAAGTTGCGTAACCGAATCGGTAGATGCAACTGAGTCAATATTAGCTTGCAAGGTCTCATGATTTTCATGAACAATTGTTTGCAGTTCTTTTATGGCTGCTTCGTGATTCTGTAATGCATTTTCATGCCGCGAAAAAATAGGTTGGAAATGCTCACAAATTTGTGTTTTTACGTCATTACAGACTTTTTGACATTTCGATTCGATTTTATGTAATTCAGTAGTTAAATCTTCACGTGTTTGTTCAAGCGTATGTTCCACTGAGTCTAACTATTGAAGCTTTTGCTCCATTGCGTCTAACTTTTGCTGTGTTTGTCTCTGATTTTGTTCCATTGTGTCTAACTTTTGATGATTTTGTTCCATTGTGTCTAACTTTTGAAGCTTTTGCTGTGTTTGTCTCTGATTTTGTTCCATTGTGTCTTACTTTTGAAGCTTTTGTCCCATTTGTTTCTGATTTTGTTCCATTTGTTGCATTAATTGCAATAATACTGTATTAGTGTCTGGAATCGGTTTTTGTATGCTTTTTGGCAGTGCATTTTCACCGGCAACATTTACATTTTGACAGGCACAAAATGTGTCTTGACTCATTTGAGAAAACGGTGAGGACCCATAACCTAAGTCTACAGTATTTGCAATATTGTGTTCTGTCATTTCGGATACCTGAGGCGAGCTGTTGCCGTCTGATCGATCGATAATTGTTCCCTGTTCACTACTTGTTTCATTGTCTACACCATTGTTGGCCGCCCGCTCCATTTCCCTATGCACAATTACCAAATTACTACTTCGAATGTCTGTTAATTCACTACACAGTGGTGCTGATAAGCGACGCTCGTCGTCACTATTATTTCTCAGTTTACTTTGGAGCCTAGTGTTACGTTCTTCACACGCCATTATTGTCACAATATTTCACACGATAACACATAAAAGCACAATTTGAAGAGCAAAAATATGAGAACACATTAACATAGCACTGAAAATAATATCTAGTTAATTGCAAGCGAAGCTGCGAAATACTTGTTGCAAATCTACATGCATGTCACAACTGTTTTACTGTACAACAATGAAAGACTGCAACTACAAAGGAAATTCTCTCTACAATTACGCGCTAGCAATAAACAATACCTACGCTAATTACACAACTACAAGAAAAAATCAGAAGATTCCAGTGAGGTATCCTCGGCTAAGGGTCGACATATGAAACGTACCCTGTGAAAAATTATACACGACTGTGCTTAAACTGACACACAATATTTTTAGCACAACGCAATCTGACTTTCAATAATCCCTACAAAAGAATGGCCCTGACTAACATTAACCTATACCTTTCACAAATCACTTACCTCACAAAAAATCTTCGTTACTCGAACTACTGCAATACAGCGAGCACCACTACTGCCAGCTAAATAAAAGATTCAAACTACTGAAGGCACTAACTACTGATAGGTATAGTTAGCAAATGAAAGATTTTAATAGAGAACAAACAGTGTATTTACCTTAATAGTCAAAATATATATGATAGTTCATGACATCCAGTCTTACAAATTACAAAACTCCGCCATCTCTCTCCCCACGTCCACCACTGCTGGCGGCTCACCTCCAACTGCGCAACGCTACGCGCTGTTAGCATCCAGCTGCCGCTGCTCAACACTACAATGGCAGACAACAATGCAAACCAGCCACAGACTGCACACGGCACAGCCAGTGATTTTCAGAGCGCTACGTGGCGTTACCAATAAAAAAACGTAAACAGCCTACTTACATCTTCATTTCTTATTCTAAGTAGTCTGCATGTGCAACCACGATGTGAGGGCGAGTGGAGCCAACGGATGACCATTTGTGACAGTTAAGGATATACTGAGGAACAAGTGAGCAGAAGTGAGAACTGTCTGGGGACAGAAACGCTTCAAATTAAACATGAGTAATCCAAAGGCAAGTAAGATCAGAAACGAAAAACTTGATATAACGACACGTGAGTATGTGAGTGAATGGTTTAATGTAAAACTTATTGGGCTTTTATTTTTGTTCACTATGTGTCCGCCAGGATCAATAAAAATGTGATGTTTTCTTTCGCAAATTATTATTCGCAGATCCAGTAATGGCCAAATTTAATACAATCTCAACTGATGGGCAATACCATGTGACATCTTAAAGCAGATTGAGAGAACAGGTGGAACATGGCACTCGTCGGAACTGTGGTGGGTTCTTAGATTTACTTCTGGAGGGGCCGAGTGAATACTGCAGCAGACACAGAATTTAGATCAGTTTTTTATAAATTGAACATGATGAAATACCCAATTTCAAAACAATCCATGTCCGCTGGACTGTCTGTGTATATTTGTTATTATCACTGAACACTAAGGTATCACTTCATACAGGAGAGAATAATTGTCTCTTCTCTCAATGTACAACCGAAAATAAACTTTGATACACAGTTCTGACTAACTGAACTCCCACGCTTCTGGCTCTGTAGTGAGCCGTCTTCAGAAAGTGGGGATGAGCGTAACTCATCAGAAGCGGTGGCATGTGGCAACACTTGAGGTCGTGTCTACGCCGACGTCTCTCGTTCTGTACTGACTCGTAGTTCCATAGTGAGGTACCTACTTTTGCAGGACACCTCGTTCTTCGGACGACACGACAATAAGAACAGGGAATGGGTTACGTGCTGTGCATGTCAGTCACACAAGGTTTAATTGCAGTAGGAGTAGTTTGTCTTGTACTTTGGTCTGTCCTGATCTACTGCATTGTTCAGGCTAATGAATGAAAGTAGCTGTTGGGGAGCATAAACTGAGGGGAAAGCTCCCTCGTGACGTGGTAACTAGCCGGTTAGCGAATTTGCCCCTACAAGCGGATGAGTCTGTGTTGGAAGTGTGATACGTCTCTGTTATGGCCACTGAAGTAATAAAATTAAATTCCGTTTAAGACGTAAGATGGAAAACCCATATGGTTGTCATTCACGTCACTGTGTGGCAATCGTACAGATCGATAAATAGAACGAGAAACATGTATGTGAGTGATTCTACATTTCATTTTTATTTTAAGACTTGATTATTTCTTTAGGTGTGCAAAGATATATTTACTGTCAAAATAACTGTTAAAGTCAGGCTAATCTTTATTCAACTAGAATTCGTCACTATCTGTAAGAATCTTTTAGTAAATAATGATGTTAGGACTCTCGTAAGAATCGCTACGCTTGTGTCATAACTACAGTCAATATTGATCCACAGAGAGTTTCTCTTTTTAATATGTGAAGAGTTATATAAAACAATGCTATTAATTAAGATGTTACGTGGCACGTAGAAAGTGGACCACCAAACGACATACTGTGGATCACGGGAGGTGAGCGTCCACTGGCTGACGTCTTCTGTCACCAGGGTACCACCCAACAATGGAACCCAGATCCGCCACTGCCTTTGCGGAAGGCCATGCGAGGTGTTTTCGGCCTGTAGTCCCGCTTTCGCGGGAAGGATTTGCTGCAGGGATATCGCACCATCTGTACAATGAGTCTCGAGGACGAGGTTTTTTCCTACTGACAAATTCTTTGGACGGCCAGTAAAGCGCCAACTCACTGTTGACAGCAACACGGTTTCTCAGCTGGAGTGAGTCATCGTGCAGATTTCGAAGAGCTAGACTCATGGCGTCGGTTGGTCCTGATAACGCGGTAGATCGTGTGCCGTGACAACTCACGATCGTCACGTGAGTTTGCCTATCTCTGCAAGTGTATGCAGGTTGTACAGTTGCCATCTCAAGCGTCAGTCTGGCGTATTTCTTTTCTGAAAAGGAGGCTTAGTATTTCTGTACTACAATGATATTCGTTTTTTTTCTCTTTATAGGAACCGCCAACTTCTCACTGAAGACTAAGTGGCCGCAGAAGCACTCCTCATCTACTAATGTCTCTTATGACGGTTACCGCACTCAGTACAGCAGTGCTCTCATACTCATTTCTTCGTTGGTGAAAATGGAGAGCTCCATAACACTGACAAGGAAAAGGGTCCTGGGAGCTTTTCTCTGGGTTCAGTTGCGGCGCCAACAGCCCTGTCTCATAAGGGAAACGCAATGACAAGACACTTGGGCAGCCACTGCCAGAGGGAGAGAGTTATCGGGAATATGAACTGGATGATGCTGACCCCACGAAGATATGTTAGCAGATTTCAAAGGAAACTAACCTCAGTCATCCCATCTGGATTGAACTGGATAGCCTTCTCATGTTCGTGTACTTGTGATTATAAACATAGATCGTGTGCAAAGACTTGTCGAACTGGTATAGGCAGAGGAAATGTTAGATACACGTTCTGTTTTTCCTTTCAGCTGCACAGTAACAGAAATGAATGTAGTTAAAAATGTAAATGAGTCATATATGCCCCAGTTCAGTTCTTATTGCCTTTTACTTAAATTTGCTCTGCCGGGATTTACACTGTACCGATGTAAAATTTACACACCACTACTTATTACACCAAAAACACAAGAACAGTAAACGTAGTTTAATAATGGCAGTTTAGATTTTTGGTAACTATGAACTGTGTGTTATGATTTTCGAGAGCTCTGAAATTTGTTTGGACTGATGTTCAGCTTCTTGTTTAGAAACACTAGGTGTACATGTAAGTTACTCCTTATTATAAATTTAAAGATCTGTGTTTTCAGTAAAGTTAATGATTATTTCATACTTCAAAATAGGGGTGGAATGTTTTGCTGTAGTGCGGCTTATGAGTGTGATTGTTTTTTAAGATAGTTTGGTTCAAATGGTTCAAATGGCTCTGAACACTATGGGACTTAACATCGAAGGTCATCAGTCCCCGGGAATTTAGATCTACCTAAACCTAACTAACCTAAGGACATCACAAACATCCATGCCCGAGGCAGGATTCGAACCTGCGACCGTAGCAGTCGCGCGGTTGCGGACTGAGCGCCTAGAACCGCTCGGCCACTGCGGCCGGCTTTTAAGATAGTCCAAATGTTGTAAATAGTGGAAGAGTGTGATCTATTATGACTCGTCAACGGAATGGTTGGAATAAGTTAGTGAACTATCATCGACATGAGAGAGGGACTGGTTCTGGAACACATGTTTGCAAGGTGATTCCATGATGATGTAACAAATTTTCAAGGATGGTGAAGACGAGTAAATGTACCGATATGTAGTAAGTGACCCCAGTCCACAAACGACCGAGTCGAAAGGTATAAGCGATAATCTCACAGTTTCTGCCTTAGCCTACCGCAGAGCTCGAACTAAGGGCCCCAACTTCCAAAACCTCATCATTGATTACAGAACTGCTGCTGAATATTCCCCAATACCCTCATGTAATTTACCATGTCGATGGACTAGTAACGGCGCACATAGCTTGATGCCAGAGAGATCGAAAATCCTAAGTTTGCGACAGAATAATAATGAATTCCATTCACGTGCACAATTTCCGCAAGTTCCTACGTTTACAATAGTTGTTCTAAATGACGTCGTCCAGCATCAATAAGGGCACGGCATCGCTGCACAAGTTTCTTGTGTATCCTTTCTAATATCCTTGGTGTTGTCTGAACAGTGTTGCCGGCAGCGAGATGTCTTGCCAGAAGTACCTCTTCTGTCTCGAGAGGCGTCTCGCACACCAGACTCTTCTCAATGCCTCACAAGAAAAAGTTATATGGGGTGAATGTGCTGGCCACGATACAAATTCTTCTCTGCCTAGCCACTATTCAGAGAATGTCTGATCCAGGTGTTCACAAACCTTCAGTTCAAAATAAGCTTGGGCTCCATCATGTTGGAGACACAATAAATTGACGATAGTGGGATGTATTCCAGTAAATCGAGAACTATGTCTGTGATGAACACTTTGCACACTGGTGCATTTAAGCGGAGAGGCAAAACAAACGGCCTAGTATGTAATCATTAACTATGCCTGTCCACACCTTGAGTAATACTCCATGTTGATGGTTCTTCATAACTGTGGCGTTGGGATTCTTATCTGCTCAAACATAACTATTGCGATTGTTTGGGATTCTGTCTCTGGTGGTAGAGGCTTCTTCCGTGAGTAGTACATGCGCAAAAAAGTGAAGGTCGACTGTAAAGCGCTGCAAGAACCATTGGCCGAACACGACAGGAGGACCAAAGTCAACACAAGTCAAATCATGCACTTTCTGTGCACGGTAGTGTCGCCACATAGTACTCTGCGAAACATTAATTTCAAGTGGATCTGCTCGAGCAATGACTGCAGGTGCCTCATCCACTTGAGCAAACACTTCATCTTCTAATTCACCATTCCATGTGGGTCGTCGTTCTCCTCGGTCTATGTACTGTGGTACCAATTAAACTATTTCACTTTATCGTTGGAACAGTCTTGGAAACATGCTGTGAGGCAGATGTCTTCTACTCCGTAATCTGGCCCTGTACAACCATTCTTGTTTTCGGCTGCTTCCATTTGTACACTCATACATGCAAATAATGCCTGCAAGTCCCATCACCAAGTGAAACTCCAACTGATTAGCAGTGATCGATGTTAGTACTTACAACTGTACACACAAACTGCACTCTGCTACAATACAGATATTGTACACGAGGATTGCTCATGTCAGTTCACAGTAAGCCATCTGCATTGAATTAGCTGGCTTACTATTTCAAGGTCTACGCCTAAGTACTCACCGTATAACTGACTAACTTAAAATATTAGCAACCATGGTACCGGTATATGCATTCCACTGTCAAAGATATCAGAACGATTTTCGCTTTTAACTTTCAACTCATACGGGTCCCTAAACTAAAATTGATACTTTGCACCTTCTCCATCATACACGAAAATTTGTGAAATTGAAGTACGGTAGATAGTTCCTGCGGAATAGTATGGGTAGAGGACTAAACTATCAATTGGATCGTTTTACCGGCCGCATCGACTCAGAAGATATAGTTGCTGAACAGTTCAAAGAAAACTTGGGTCTCATTTCAAATAGGTACCTCACTCATACAGCTATAGTCTGTGGTGACTTCAATCTACCCGAAATATACGAGAAAAATTATACGTTTAAAGCCGGCGACAAGCATAAAACGTCATCTGAAATTGTACTCAATGATTTATCAAAAACTTCATTTGAACAATTAGTTCATGAGCCCACTCGAAGTGTAAATTGTTGCGAAAGCATACTTGAGCTCGCCGGCCGAGGTGGCCTAGCGGTCCTAGGCGAGACAGTCTGGAACCACGTGACCGCTACGGTCGCAGGTTCGAATCCTGCCTAGAGCGTGGATGTGTGTGATGTCCTTAGGTTAGTTAGGTTTAAGCAGTTCTAAGCTCTAGGGGACTGATGACCTCAGAAGTTAAGTCCCAAAGTGCTCAGAGCCATACTTGACCTCTTAGCAACAAATAATCCTGGACAAATTGTGAGTATCGTGACGAATACAGGAATCAGCTACCACAAGGTAGTTGCTGCTAGTCTGAATGCCGTAACTCCTACAAGCATAAAAAACGCAAAGTATATCTATTTAAAAAAAGGCGATAAAAATGCTCTTAACACCGTTTTAAGAGACAATCTTTACTCCTTCCGATCTGCTCATGTAAGCGTAGAAAAGTTGCGGAATGATTTCAAAAAGATAGTATCGACAGCAATTGAGTAACACATACCACATAAATTAATAAGTGATGTTACTGATTCCCCATTGTGCACAGAACGGATCAGATCGCAGTTTCTCAAACAGTCATAAAAGCATACCAAACTTAAAAGAACGTAAAACCGCCAAGACTAGCAAAGTTTTACAAAAATTCGAAATGTAGCGAGTACTTCAATGCGAGATGCTTTCAATAATTTCCATAACGAAACTCTGACTCGAAATCTGGCAGAAAACCCAAAGAGTTTCTGGTCATACATAAACACACCAGTGGCAAGACGCAGTTAATACCTACACTGCGCGATAACAACGGTGAAGTCACTGATGTCAGTGCTACTATAGCAGCGTTATTAAACACGGTTTTCCGAAACTCGTTCACCAAAGAAGAAGGAGAAAATATTCCTGAATTCCAATCAAGAACAACTGTCAAGAAGAGAAACATAGAAATAGATATCCTCGGTGTCGCAAAGCAGCTTAAATCACTTAATAAAGGCAAGGCTCCTGGTCCAGACTGTATACTAGTCAGGTTCCTCTCAGAGTAAGCTGATACAATAGCTCCACATTTAGCGTCTATATACAACTGCTTGCTCACAGAAAGATCCTTAACTAAAGACTGGAAAATTACTCAAGTCGCACCAATACCCAAAAAGGTAAGTAGGAGTAATCCGTTGAATTACAGGCCCATATCACAAACTTCGATTTGCGGTAGGTTCAAATGGTTCAAATGCCTCAAATGGCTCTGAGCACTATGGGACTTAACTGCTGTGGTCATCAGTCCCCTAGAACTTAGAAATACTTAAACCTAACTAACATAAGGACATCACACATATCCATGCCCGAGGCAGGATTCGAACCTGCGACTGTAGCGGTCACGCGGTTCCAGACTGTAGTGCCTAGAACCGCTCGGCCACCCCGACCAGCGGTAGGGTTTTGCAACCTAAACTGTATTCGAACATTATGAAGTACCGCGAAGAAAACGGTTTATTGACACATAGTTAGCAGGAATTCAGAAAACATCGTTCTTGGGAAACACAATTAGCTCTTTATACTCATGAAGTAATGAGTACTATCGACAGGGGATGTCAAATTGATTCCATATTTTGGATTTCCAGAAGGCTTTAGACACCGTTCCTCACAAGCTTATTCTAACCAAACTGCGATCCTATGGAATATCGCCTTAGTTGTGCGACTGAACTCTTGATTTCCTGTCAGAAAGGTCACAGTTCGTAGTAATAGACGGAAAGCCATCGAGTAAAACGGAATTAATATCCGTCGTTCCCCAAGGAAGTGTTATAGGCGCTCTATTGTTCCTGATCTATATTAACGATATACGATACAGTCTTACTAGCCGTGTTATATTGTTTGCGGATGATTCTGTCATTTGCCGCCTTGTAAAGTCATCAGATAACGAAAACGATTTAAAAGAATTTAGATAAGATATCTGTATGGCGAGAAAAGTGGCAATTGACTCTGAATAAGGAAAAGTGTAGAGTTATTCACGTGAGTACGAAAAGAAATCCACTAAATTTCGATTACGCGATAAGTCACACAAATTTGAAGGCTGTAAATTCAACTAAATACTTAGAGATTGCAATTACAGATAACGTAAATTGGAACGATCACATAAATAATGTTGTGGGTAGAGCAAATCAAAGACTGCGATTCATTGGCAGAACACTTAGAAGTGCAATAGATCTACTAAAGAGACAGCTTACACTACGCTTGTCCGCCCTATTCTGGCGTATTGCTGTGCGGTGTGGGAATCGCCTCAGATGGGACTGACGGATGACAAGGAAAAAGTAGAAAGAAGGGCGGCTCGTTTTGTATTATCTCCAAATAGGGAAGATAGTGCCACAAGCATGATACGTGAGTTGGAGTGGCAATCATTAAAACAAACGCTTTTTTCGTTGCGACGGGATCTCCTCAAGATGTTTCAATCACCAGTTTTCTCCTCCGATTGCGAAAACATTCTATTGGCAGCCACCTACATAGGGAGAAATGATCATCAGGATAAAATAATATAAATCAGGGCTCCCACAGAAAAATTTAAGTGTTCGTTTTTCTCGCGCGCCCTTCGAGAGTGGAACGATAGAGAGACAGTTTGAGGGTGGTTCATTGAACCCTCTGCCAGGCACTTTATTCTGAATACCAAAGTAATGATGTAGATGTAGGCCATCAGAAGTTCACCCTGTATCAAATTGTAAGGTACTGAATTTTGAATGCGCATTTAACTGACAACTGTCGTATAGTATTCATTAAAATAATAAATGAGATATGTAATTCAATTTTATCCTTTTCTTTTATGTTGCATAAATTGAAATAAAGCCTTCAGCACGTGTGTGGATGTTGATAGCTATAGATCTTAGCGAATGGGAATTAAGTTACGCACAAAGGTTGCCTTGGCGAAGATCAGTTTTTCCACTTCGTACCCAACATATTCAGTCATCGTAGAGAGTTCTTCTAAATAAAAATTTGCGTGGTGATATCACAAAACGATCTTACTGAGTAAGACAGACTGTGCACATTTTTTTTCCAGTGTTCTATGTGATGCAGTGTGTCAGTCAAGTAGTGGACTGACGCGTCACAAGTGTCATTGCTTCTGATTCATTTTACTGAAACGCGCATCACGTTTCTACCAGTTGATTAATATCTGCTGATAATATGGCTGATATTGGTGACTTCAAAGATCGAACCACTAACACATCTTGATATCCTATTTCTGTAGTTGATTGTATGTTCGGTATTTTTTGTACTTTATGAGTGTGATGGAGTGCTCGATGGGGCCACACGGAAGGAGGGGCCTGGGATCATAGATGACCAACCTCCGGAACTCCCATGTACAATTACAGACAAACAGATGTCTACAATTTCAGAAAAATTGGGTGATATATTCAAGAGAAAGGGCCTCACAAACTGAGCAACTCAATAACACGTTCGTCCACTTCAGGCCCTTATGCAGGCAGTTATTCGACATGGCATGGATTGATAGTTGTTCGATGTCCTCCGGAGCGATATCTTGTTAAATTCTGTACAAATGGCGCGTTAGATCGTAGAAACCCCGAACCGATTGGAAGGCAGTGTCCATAATGCTCCAAACGTTCTCATTTGAGGACCGATCCGGCGACCTTGCTGGCCAGAGTAGGGTTTACCAAGCATAAAGATAAGCAGTAGAACCCTCGCTATGATCTGGCGGGCATTGTCTTGCTGATATGTAAGCTCAATGGCTTGCCATGAAGAGCAACAGAACGAGGTGTAGAATATCGTCGACGTACCGCTCTGCTGTAAGGCCGCCGAGGATGACATCCAAAGGGGTTCTCCTATGAAGAAAAACGACACCCTAGATCATCGCTCCCGGTTGTTGGGCCGTATGACGAGCTACAATTAGGTTGGCATCCAACCGGTATCCATGGTTTTTTCTGACACGTCTCAGGCCCGAATCTCATTGGGTAGTGTAGAATTGCCTTCAGTGATAAGCTACACTTCGATACGAGCTCAGATGATCAGAAAATACGTGTTTGGAGTCATCGCAGACAGTGGTGGGATACCGACCTGACTGTCGCCTGCCATACGACCTGACAGCCAGGAATAATGGTGTGAGATGTGATTTATACATTACAGCGGCACGTCGACGGTACTCTATGCAGTTACTTTGCCCTTCAGGGCAAGTCATGCTGAGCTTTCATTACAGCAACATAATGCCCGCTCACACACAGCGAGAGTTTCTACTGTTTGTCTTCATCCTTGCCAAACTCTACCTTGGCCAGCAATGTCGCCCGAACTCCCCCTTGTTGAGAACGTTTGCAGCATTAAGGGAAGGATTTTGACGACCTAATGCGCCATTTCGACAGAATTTGGCATGATGTCCCTCAGGAGGAGATCCAACAATTCTGTCAATCAGTACCAAGCATAACTGCATACGTAAAGGATAGAGCAGGACCTACGAGTTATTGACTTATTCAGTTTGTGAAGCTCTCTCTCTTGAATAAATCACTCAATTTTTCTGAAAATGTAGTCATTTGTTTTTCTGGCACTTATATCACATTCATTGATTTCCGTCCCATTCTGATAATTTCTTCGTGTTACGTTCAAGTACCAAATCAGTGGAATGTTTTTTTTTCTTTTCTTTTCTCTCTGAGGAGGACGAAGAGCGACAGCTGGATGCCAACTCTACGTGGAGTGAGAATTTCTCTGGCCTACAACGCGGGAAAACAGGCTATTGAGCAACATAAAAGGATATCTGAAAGAAGTGGGACTCTGTAGCTCAATTTTCTCAGAGCGTATATGCCAGAAGGCGGGCTGTTAAGAAACATAAAACATTTTCTGGGTGGAGAAGTGACCTGCGCTTTCAAAAAATCTGTCATTGGTCAATGCTTAATGGAGAGTTTTTTTTGGTGGAGTACTCTTTCGCGCGGGATTTCTTCACAGCAGAGACGAAAAATAACATTTGTAGACACTCTGGATGGAGGCATGAAAGCAGACATTCATGGGTAGGATACGTGTAAAAGCGTATGTTCTGACTTCAGAGGCATGTCCGAAGTCGGACGTGCATTTCTTGGGGTCCACCGATCACGCATTGACTGATGACTACTGTGACTGGTAGGAGGCTCCACGGTATGCAGGACTCATCGTTTATGGTGAGGTTATCTTGCAGTGCAGTCTAACCGGGGAAGCCGTTTTTCGGTCCATTGTTCCTAAACTTGATTAGGTTCCATGATACAACACGCAGTTACGGAATTGAGGGATCATCCATGGCCAAGCAGACTTTGCCATTTATAGGCGGATTTCATCCATCCTTCTAGCACGGACGGACCAACCACTGCAAACTAATATGTGGTTAGGTATTTTACAGAATAATCTGTTGAGACAATATTCATTCCTGTCCAACTTATTCCTCACGGACTTTCCCAAACCAGCCTAACTGTCATTTAATGTATTTCAAGGTTAGTAATTGGTAGTTACTTTCATTTTGCAATTTATTTATCACGTTACTGTGTAATTATTGCTTTCTGGAATATAAATACAATCATGAATAACTGTAGTTAAACGTGGTTAAAATTGCGCCCAGACTTTTAATTCTGTAGTTGGATAACCCTCATTCTGTATAACTGGACCTTTAATGCTTTTTGTAATAAACAACTGCCGGAATTCATTTACGAGTACCACCCTCTTCATAACGTCCAGTCTTTTGTCCCAAAGATTCATTTCCGTTGAAGAGGTCGGTCAGCTAGAGTCTGTCAGTTAACTGACCGATTTGTTTCAGATTTTGCTTCTTATGCAACCCTTTTTGCGAAAGGGTCAAAACAGCATCAGAAATGGCACAAACATTTGCGCAAGATCGATGAACAACTCCTTAAAATTCGAATTGTCCTTACAGTGCAGATACGTCCCTGTGGCGCAATTGTTGAACAATTGTAATCGTTCATGCAGCAAACACCTTCTCGCCCTCTTGTTGCATTTTTGTATGGACACGTCCCGACTGTGTGGAGACGCTTTCCTTCTTTCCAACTCTGCCAAAACCAGTCGGATTTGGGGAGGTGGGTCCCCTTTTGTCATCCCTCTGCAAAAGCTAGGTTACGCCTACAAGGCCGGTGGATTTGGTCACTTTAGAAATACAGCGACTTCCGCGGAGTGTGTGGCGAGCTAGCGTCGCCACAACACGAATCACTATGGCGATTCACAACTTATCATTTTGTCTGCCTAGGAACAAGTCAGTTACAAATCTAGGACCTGTTTTGTTAATACAGCTGGCACGACGTGCTTACACGATCACACACTAATCGGAAGAATAGGAAACGACGCTGCTGCTCTCTAGCCGAAACTATTCTGACAGAGCTATTCCTTAAGCCGCCGGCACACGGACCGTGCTGTCGAACAGTAACTTTGAGCGTGCCAAGTTCATCGTGCCGCTGAACGGTCAGGAACGATGCGACTTGCGCATATGGTGCGTGGGTCCCAACGTGGTATACACGATCGCAACGCACTCCAGCGGCAGTTGAAGGATGTTTCTAGTTCGTTAACTACATTGTTTACTCAATGGGCGCGCGTAAAATTCCCACGTTAGCTCCATTAAAACGCACATTTCCTCTATCGTCAACGAAAAGGAAAATACCATGTCCAATCAATAAGGACACAGGCGTATAAAACTGCCATTACAAATAGTGCGGTACAAATTTGGAATATTTCTCCGCATAAGATAAAGATTATTTCGTCATTCCTACATTTTAGTAAAGCCCCAAGGTCAGTCTTACTTGATCACTGTTCCTGCCCAGCAACAGAATCTTTGCAACATGTGAATTACGGAGCGTAAAGGAAAAAGGAGCAAAATATCTTTATACAAGTAGCGCCACCTGGCCTGTAGATTGACCAGTCACCCCTAAAAATCATATAATTACTTAACATCAAATATTATAGAACAGACTTGTATTAAATTAATAATAAAGTATCAGAACCTAATAAAACGCGAATGTTAGGAAAAATAAATTGGTTGTAGGAAGACGTGAACCACCGCTCCAACATCCAATTCAACACAGGTCACTGACGCTACGCGTTACACTAAACCAACTACAGATCCCTTGAAACTAATCTTAGTGCCATAGTCCTTGCTGAAAACCTTAATCGTACATATGTTACTAATTTCACTATAATTATATCAAACCGTACCAAGAACAATGCGTTTTGGGTGGATCTTCAGTGTGTCGCTGCCTTCACATAGCCTACTCTCATAATACGCAAGTTACAATAATTCTTTTGGCACGAATATGATGTATCTCATTACTGTATTTGAACGAATACACAGTTAAGAACGGGTTTTACAGTGATTCTCAATTTGTTGGTTGTCATAAACGGCAAATATACATATATGCTTGAAATGAATGCCAATATGGCGCCTCAAAATTCTGGACTGAAGGGAGACGACGTGCGTGTGACGAAGTTGGCGTTGTGCCATCCCATTGGTCAACGCTCAGAAGCACGCTCAGAATATCTGACATGCCAGATATTGCTCTGCACTTTCGGAAAGACTACCGAGCGTGCTATTCCACCCTACGACGTCAGAAACTCGCTCAGCGTCAGTAAGACTTTGAAATACGTATCTATTTTGTACGAGCTGTAAATAAATAGTTGACACTATTAGAGTTCCAACCTCGTAATAGACTTTGAGGGGGGAATAGTAATTGGAGCTAGATGCATGGGACATTCCAGTTCGGAAGTAGTTAGGGAAATCAACATCCAGAGATCGACCGAGACAGTCGTATGCCCAGAATACCAAATTTCAGTCATCACCTCTCACCATGGACTGCCCTTCGCTCAACAACCGAGAACAGCGGCGTTTGCGTAGAGCTGTCAGTGCTAACAGAGAAGCAACACATCGTGAAATACCCTCAGAAAACAATGTGAGACCTACGATGAACAAATCCGTTAAGACACCGTGGCGAAATTTTGGCGTTAACGGACTATGGAAACAGACTACTGCCGCGAATGTCTTTGCTAACAGCGCGACATCGCCTGCAACGCCTCTCCTTGATTTAAAATCATAATTGGTTGGGCCCTAGACGACTGAAAAACCGTGGCCTGGTCTGGTGAGTCCAAATTTCATATATTAAGAGCTGATGGTAGAGTCCGAGTGTAGCGCAGGCCCCACGAAGCCATGTACCCAAGTTGTGAAGAAGGCGCTGTGCAAGCTGGTGGTGGCTCCACAATTATTTGCGCTGTGTTTACATGGAATAGACTGGGCCCCCTGGTCCAACTGAAAGATTATGGATTGGAAATGGATATGTTCGGCTACTTGGAGACTAATTGCAGCCATTCATGGATTTCATATTCCAAACCGCAATGGAATTTTTATGGGTGACATTGCGCCATGTTACTGGGCCACAATTGTTCGCATTTGGTTTGAAGAAAATTCTGGACAGTTTGAGCCACCCAGATGGACCGGCATGAATTCCACCGAACACTTATGTGATACAACGAGAGGTCAGTTCGTTTACAAAATCCTGCATCTGCAACACTTCGCAGTTGTGGACTGCTATAGAGGCAGCACGTTTAATATCTTCATTTTCTAATGTGGCCAGCGCCTCAGCGGTCATGTGCGGGCGGTCATTGTCGTCGGAACCTGTCTCATCCCTAAAGAGATGGATAGGTCCAGAATGATCTCCCTGCGATACCGCTGTGTTGTATTATGCTTTTAATAGTTTCCACAACGAAATTCTGTCTCGAAATCTGGCAGAAGACCCAAAGAGTGTCTGGTTGAATGTACAGTCCACCAGTGGCAAGACTCAGTACCTTATCTCCTCGACAACAATGAGTGATGTCTGTGACGACAGTGCCTCTGACGTAGAGTTACTAATCACGGTTTTCTGAATTTATTTCACCCAGGAAGACGCCTACCTACGTAGGTCACTTGGAAGCAGGTACCCTCGGTGCAGCGAAGCACCTCAAATCACTTAATAAACTCACGGTCTCCAGTTCAGACCGTGTATCATTCAGGTTCCTTTCAGAGTACGCTGATGTAATAATTTCATACTTCGCAAACACGTGGAGCCACACTCTCGTCGGAAGATCCGTATCTAAATAGTGGAACGTAGCACAAGTCACACCAATGCTCAAAATGGGAAATATTAGTGATCAGCTGAATTATAGGCTCATTCACCAACGACGACTTGCAGCAGGATTTTGGAACAAAGACTGTGTTCGAACATTGTGAATTAAATCGAAGAAAACTGTTTATTGGCAAACAGCCAACACAGATTCAGAAAGTATTGTTCTTATGAGAGACAACTAGCTCCTTATTTTCATGAAGTAATGAGTGGTACCGACAAGGGATGTCAAACTAATACCATATTTCAGAATTTTCGGAAGGCCACCGTTTCTCACGAGCGACTTCTAGTGAAATTGCGTGCCTATCGTTTCAGTTGATGCATCGATTCGTGGTTTTTGTCACAAAGGTCGCAGTTCGCAGTAATTGACGTAAAGTCATCGAGGGACACGGAAGTGATGTCTGGCGTTCCGCGAGGAAGTGTTACAGGTACTCGGTTGTTCCTGATCTACATACACGATTGAGGATAAAATTTGAGCAATCATCTTCGAATGTTTTATGATGACGCTGTCCTATACCGTCTTGAAAGGTCATCAATTGATCGGAACAAATTGCAATATGATTTCGACAAGATACATCTATGATTTGAAAAGTGGCAGTCCGCTCTAAATAATTAGTGCTGAGCCAGTCACATCAGTACTAAAAGGAATTTTGGTTCCATGACAAGTCACACATATCTAAAGGCTGTAAATTCAACAAAACACTTCGGGATACAATTACGAAGACCTTAAATTGGAACCATCACACTGATGATGTTGTGGCTAAGGTAAACCAAAGATCGCTATTTAGTGGAAGAACACTTGGAAAGTCTAATAGTTGCACTAAATAGATTGCTTACACTATGTTCGCACTCCGTCTTCTAGACTACTGTGTGTGTTGTGGGATCCGAATCGGATAGGACTGACTGAAGGCATCGCATCGAAAAAGTTCGAAAATAAGCAGCTTGATTTGATTCTCTCGAGATATGGGAAATGGTTCCACGGATATGGTACACGAAATGGGGGTTGCAATAATTTAAAAAAGGGTGTTTCGTTGTGGCAGGAGCTTCTCATGAAATTTCAGTCACTAACCTTGTCCTGAGTGTGAAAATATTTTGTTGAAGCCTACTTAGATAGAGAGAAACGATCATTGTAATAAAATAAGAGAAATCAGAGCTCGCACGGAAAGATCTAAGCATTCGTTTCCCCGCGAGTTTTTCGTTAGAGGAACGGTAGAGAAATAGCTTGAAGGTGGTTCGGTGAACTCTCTGCAAGGCACCTAACTGTGAATCGTGAAATAATAATGCAGATGTTCATCCAGAAAATGAGTTTTGCCTCGCAAATAACATTAAAAGGACGACTACTCATTACAGTAAGATACTTTAGAAATTTAACAATCATTTTTAGCAAAATTGCGACAAATACAGCAAAGAAATCTAAAATAACACGGAGCGTTCCAACCAGAAACAAGCTGCTGCTGACTCCACACCAAAGAGTAAGCCACCTGAGCAGACACTCCAATTAATTTCCATCGACAGTCATTTTGTCTAACCAGGCATGCTAAGTTTCAGAATTAATTAGTGTGGCATTCACTGAGTTGAAAATTAGCAGTCTCTCGTCCCGTAAAGACAGCATGAAGCTCATTGGAGCTAAGTCGTACCGAATCCTCCAGGTATTCAAGTTTCCACGGAAGTCAGGCAACCTCCCGTTAATCAGATAGTGTCTACTACGATTTTCGCTCTTGGAAATTTCCCGTGTTCAGAGTTTCCCTTAGCATATTAGGGAAATAATGCTATTTCTTCCTCAACACACTGCTTGCTACTAAGATACTCAAGACACCATCTCATGTCTTGTTTGCAGTTAGTAAAATACTCAGCATCTGTCAGCTCTACGGAGTTTATGACGCTGATAGTGTTTGGCTTGGAAGCCTTTTAGAAAATGAACATAAGCATATCACATCAACATCTACATCTACATGGATACTCTGCAAATCACATTTCAGTGCGTGGCAGAGGGTTCATCGAACCACCTTCACCATAAGTCTCTGTTATTTCAATCTCTAACTGTGCACGGAGAAAACGAACAGTTATTTATTTCAGTACGAGCTCTGATTACCGTTATTTTATTATGATGTTCGTTTCTCCCTATGTAGATTGACGTCAACAAAATATTTTCGCAATCGGAGGAGAAAGCTAGTGATTGAAATTTCGTGAGAATATTCCACTGCAACGAAAAACACCTTTATTTTTAACGACGCCCACCTTAATTACTGTATCATGTCAGTGACACTCTCTCCCCCATTTCTCTATAATACAAAACGCGCTGCCCTTCTTTGAACTTTCTCGATGTACTCCTTCAATCCTATCTCTAAGGATTCCACACAGAGGAGCAGTATTCTAAAAGAGGACGGAGAAGCGTAGTGTGGGCAGTCTCTTTAGTAGATCTGTAACATTATCTAAGTGTCCTGTCAATAAAACGCAGTCTTTGGTTTACCTTCTTCACAACATTTTATATGTTTTCTTTTCTATTTAAGTTGTTGGTAATTGTAATTTCTAGGTAATAAGTTGAATTTACGGCCTTTAGATTTGACTGATTTATAGTGTAACTTGAGATTAACAGATTTCTTTTAGCGCTCATGTGGATGACTTAACACTTTTCGTTATTTAGAGTAAATTGTCAGTTTTGCAGCATACAGATATCTTTTCTAAATCGTTTAGCAATTTGTTTTGATCTTCTGATGACGTTACTAGACGATAAACGACATATCATCTGCAGACAGTCTCATTTCATTTGGTAGAAGAATACATGAAAACGACCAGTGAACAAAGCACAAATTTCAGGAAGCCAAGGCGTTTCATGAGTATTAATTGGCTCTGATAGTAGCATTATTCACAATTACCGCGTTGTATAAGAAATAATGTATAGAGGTACTAACACTTACACTAAATGGTTCAAATGGCTCTGAGCACTGTGAGACTTAACATCTGTGGTCATCAGTCCCCTAGAACTTAGAACTACTTAAACCTAACTAACCTACGAACATCACACACATCAATGCCCGAGGCAGGATTCGAACCTGCGGCCGTAGCAGTCACGCGATTCCGGACTGAGCGCCTTAACCGCGAGACCACCGCGGCCGCCACCACTTACACTATATTACACATTTTATTAGTGATGCTTTTCAAATATTTTGGGTTAATATTCGCAATATTTTACACGCCTAAAATAAATATTATACTTGCTACCGTGAAAAGTCGCCGCAACACGCCTTTCCATGCTCTAAAGTTAAATATCCTTTGCAGGGATAATCTCAGGGGGGTAGAGTTTCGCGGCGAACTTCGCCTAGCGTACAATGGCACTACCGACGAGTGGGGGCCGTAGAGAAAGCCTTCTAAAGCACGAGCTCAGAAGGTGACCGCTGCATTGACTGAGAGCGTTTAGGGGGATTCTGCAGGCCGTTGTAGGAGAATACCCAGCTACCCCGTGTTGTAGGCCGCTGGCTTGTGTCAAAGCTCGCAGCGTCTGTTCCATTGTGACGACAAAATCTACATTTCGGCCCCTTCAAATGCGCTGAGTGTCCACCAAAAGTTACCATCCATTAAAAAAATGCTTAAATTACTGCACAATCGTCCTGTCTCTGCTTAGTTTTCTGCAAACGAATTGGCAACAGATTCAAAAGAAACTTGTTGAGAATCGACAACAGCACAAAGTTAAATTTTCAACTCCTAGTTTTTATATTATTTATTTCTATAACCTGACCAGATTAGAGCCTTCGTCGTGTCTTAGATCTGACCAGAGTTTCACAGATACAACAACTCTTTTACATCTTAGTTACCTAAGAAATAACAGTTTGGATATTAAAAATAGAAATAAAATGGTTTGAGTGTCTGTATAGTCGGTGTGAAAAAATAATACTGACTAAATGCTAATAAAGTTAATTCCAGCAGTACTTCTTCTACAACGGCTTATAATAATAATAATAATAATAATAATAATAATCTACACTCTTATGCAAAAACCAGTTCGTGACCTATTTACATCCGATTTTCACACAATACTTTAATAAACATTAAGACTGACATAGGGCAGATATTTTTTATGTATATAAGATACAAATTTATGTGATATAAAAGGAAAAATATTTTCAAAATTCTCCAAAAGTTCTCGATCAAATGACTTCTAATTTTCACATGTTGCTATTACACATATTCAGACAGACATAGCTACATAAAGGGGAAACGTTGTTAGCCAAATCCTCGAAAAATTACTTGGCCGGTTTACTACAAATTTTTATCTTATACTCTAATACACACGCGGTCGCACAAAGGCTATACCTTTTTTTACTATATAAATATATACATCATATAACACAGGGAAAGATTGTTACCAAAAACCTCGAAAAATTTGCTACCAATGCACTTTACATTTTTGCACGATACTCTAATTAACATTCATACAGTCATAGGCCACATTTTTCTAAGAAACAATCTACAGATTTTCTGTTGAAACTGACTGTTGCCGCAGTCACTTTTAACTTCGTAACGGCACTTAAACAATTAAAAAAACTGCTTGTCCTATATGTATTCTTTTTGCTTATTTATAAATTTAAACCAATATTGTATACATAACAATGTGTTTCCTTCCACACAAAAAGTTTTGACAGAAAATGGGAAAGCTGTGTTTATAGCTTATCGGCTCATGTTTAGAATAATACTACGGAATCCGGATAGTCCCAAACGTTGTAATCCTATGTATTAACAGAGTGAAACAATGCAAAATACTGACACTGATGCTACTATCCTCAGATCTAGCAGCTGAAGAGGTCTCCGTCATACCACATATACCAGCAATGAAAACTGATTTACCCATTCATTTTAAGCTACTTCAATTCCCAAGCATGGTTTCGTTTGGTGTAAAAATAAACAAGGCTCAAGGTGAGAGAGGGGTGGGAAAAAGATATGGCCAGGGAGCGTGGGGACTAAAGGGACACAGAGAAGGGGAAGAGGGAGACAGACAGAGAGACATGGAGTGAGGGAGAGTGAAGAGGTGATGGATAGGCAAAAGGGTGAGGAGGTGATGGTAAGAGGGAGGGGGAGGAAGAGGAAATGGACAAAGAGAGAAGGAATGGCAAATGGTCAGAGAGAATGTGAAGGAGATTAGGATGTACGTATATCCAATTCTCATACATATTTAGCAATTGTGAACCGTTGCCTGATTCACTAGTAATAATAACGGCGATGATAATAATAATAATAATAATAATAATAATAATAATAATAATAATAATAATAAAGATAGGGGCAGATGTAAAAGATTTTATAGGTCTACAAAATGGATATTTTCTGCTATAGAGAGTTCTGGTGAAGGGAAATTTAAGGATATTGCACCAGCTAAGAACACTGGGAAATATGGTAGTGGAAAAGGATGATGTAAAAGCGTAATGAGTGTCTACAGGGACAATGATAGTTAATGTTTTTGCTTCAGCAGATATGTCATTAATTGTCTTTTGAAACTGGAGATGTTTTTCAGTTCTCTAATACATTAAGGCAGGTTGTTCCAGAGTTGGGTTCCTGCTGCTGAAAAGGACTTTGAGAAAGTGGCTGATCGGTGACGTGAGACAGAAAGGATTTTTCTGTTTTGGGAACAGGTATGTCTGCCATGTTGTCCAGACAAGATCATTGACTTCCATGAGAGATGTGGGGTCAATGTACGTTGACAAGACAATAGAGGATACAGAGTTTATGGAAAAATCCGCTTGTCAGCATGCAGACAGAGTAGCTGTGCATCTGATGGTGAAATATGATCAAAGAGTCGAACGCCACAGATACATCGTACACAGGCTTTAACAGCCAGTTCCACGCTCAGTGAGCTTTCCTGAGAATATATTACAAGGATAACATCGCTGTAATCAAAATTTGGAAGTATAAGTGTTTGTATAAGTTTCATTTTGAGGTCATGAGGGAAGAGAGTTTTAAATTTTTGCAGGGTATGGAGAGATGCTGATGCCTTCTTGCACGTTGCCGCTAAGTGCTCAGTTAAATTTAGATTTTCATCTGTTATTACTGCTAGAGTCTCTACTGAGAAAGAGAAAAGCTGATATTTTTCCCATTCAGGATTAAAGATGGTAGAGATCCGAGAAATTCCGGGCTAATGAGACTAGAATTACCAACCAGTAATGCTTGGGTTTTAGATGTCTTGAGCTTTAACCCAATAAATTCTGCGCCATAGGACTATCATACTCTGTATTTTGTTATATTACGCACTGTTGTCACTTTTAAATAGGTGTTATCTCTGAAGTTTGTTTAATATCATACAATAATTCCTATTCCGGTTCCAATTTAAGGAAATATAAAGGTTCAAAGGCTCTGAGCACTATGCGACTTCACATCTGAGGTCATCAGTCCCCTAGAACTTAGAACTACTTAAACCTAACTAACTTAAGGACGTCACACACATCCATGCCCGAGGCAGGATTCGAACCTGCGACCGTAGCAGTCGCACGGTTCCGGACTGAAGCGCCTATAACCGCTCGGCCACCGTGGCCGGCAAGTAAATACATTAAGGAAACTTTCCTTTTTTATTTTAAATACAGTGCAGCGAACTGTATGTAAAATTGTAGGTCTATACAAAGAGCAAACACGTTTCTAGTCTCTACTGCTCGGTATAGTCTCAAAACGCCAAACAGAACAGCTAAATTATGTAAATGTTGTTAAATGTACTAGGTGGCCTATTTGAGTATTGATAGTGCCGATCACTATTACGTCATGTGATACCTTTCAGTTTCACTACACAGCAATTAGGTCGTGTGTAATCTCCTTTAGGTGACTGGTGGGTGGGTTGTTCCGGACCCCCTGCCCTCTCCCTCCCCACTTCCATTTGACTACGCCCTTGGAAACGGATTAAATTAAAGTGTCCTGCCACTGTCGAGATCATTCAACACAGAGTATAGGCTCGTGTTGGAGCAGAAGGAAACAGGCCGAGACGTTTTGAAGAGAGCATTACTGAGGGAAGCGAGGAGAGGCTGAGTGCAGTGAGCACCGCTGTATTTACTTAAACAGCAGTCCATCGCTCTCTGCCCTACCATCTTAGCGATACTGCTTCGTCTAGGCAGCTTTGTTTCGACAGATATCCAGCATTCTGTCATCACCAGACCTGGGACACTAGTACTCACCAGTACTAATCTCAATTTGTTCGTTGGACCTCATCCGAATGTACTACAGTTCGCAATGGCAATAATTTTATTCTTGGGCGTCTTATATTTGTCGGCACTGACTGTTCTTTTCTAATGTACAATGTACAGTGTGGCATCAATAAGGTATTCACGGTGATCCAATAAAAAAAAAGCAACTCGGGTACTAGTCTTTAACGGAGCAGCGGCTCCACAGATGCTGGTCCCATGAAATGACGTAAATATGAACCGAAGGTTTGTGAAGATGAACCATTTCGCACAAAATGGTAGCCCATAGTACCGTAAAAATGCAATTCAAGTTCTCCTGCAGTTCAGTCAAGTTGCAAAATTATGTTCTTGAAATATCTGATAGTTGTAATAACAGAAGACTAATATTTAAGAAGGTATATGATTGACGGTGTGCTTCCAAGTGTTCTGTCGAATTATTATTTCCATTTTTGCACAATATTTTGACATCGACACCGACCCCGTCATCGTCTTCCAGGGCTGTGAATTTTGCTATATGTTTGCTCGCTGGCTGGACTTCAACCTATCTGTGATCCGATATGCCCATCGATTTACTTGATCGAGAGGACTAAACCTGAGAGACCACAACATTAAACTGTACAACATCAATGAAGGTGTGTAACAAGATAAAGTTCAGATTGACTGAACTGCTTTTTAACATTAAAATAAATACAGGTAAAGTTAGTGCCAGAGATTAAATGTTATCTCAGTGTACAAACTGTATGTGTGTTAGGTTGGTACATAAGTTCTTAGAGTTTTTGTTTTGTATCTTAGTATTGCGGCTGCTATGGGTTTATTTATCGATTGTCACTTTGTATTTGTCGTTCAATATTGCTGTTTAACGTTACTTGTCATTTTGTCATTTGGAGATAGTGAGTGGAGTCGTAGACGCTAGAAAATGGAGGGCCAAGTGGAACACTTCCGACATTTTCTTCTGCTTGGATTCAATAGAGGAGCGACAGCAGCGCCGGCCGGCAGAAACATCTGCACCGTGTGTGGGGATAATGCCATTAGACAGAGCACGGCAAGAACATAGTTTTCTCATATTAGGGAGGATCGTTTTGACATTAGTGACTCTGCACATTCAGGAAGACCTTCAGGGTTTGATGCAGATCTTTAAAAACATTAATCCATAACTATCAGTGGTAGGGTAGTCAATTTTATGGCCTTAACCTATTGTTCTGCTAAGGGGTTTTTTCATGTAACACCTCCCCCCCCCCCAACCAACTGTTCTGCTGAGTGATTTCTGACGCCCTCAGGGTTGATTTATGACACTGTGGGGATAATACGTTCTTCTGAGGAACCCCCACACCTCCCTCTCCTCCATCCACCATCCGTCTGGGATATCTCCTTGCTGATACAAGCTCACCTTTTATGTCAAATTATTTGTCTATTTAATTTAATTGATCAATTAATTAACCTCTCCCTATCTGGGAAATCCCCCAGCTCCCTTCCCACCCGATTCCCTGCCCTATCTGGAAAATGGCAGGAAAAAGACTCAGTTTATTGGCTAATTGGTGGGATATTAATTGCAGTGTGAGGAATACTGTTTAAAAAATTTCTAGTAGACAAGCCAATGTTTGTAATACTGTTTACATAAACTATTTATCGCACACAAGGCAGTGTTTGGAATATTGTTTATTTGTTTATTTAAAGAATTTATTGCGAAATTGACTACAGTGTATGGAATACTGTTTACTTAAACAATTGATGAGTGGCAACGCTGTAGGGAATATGTAAACAATTGCGGCGCTTTTCTATTTCGATCAAACAAGGAATACTATCATGAAACACATCACATCTAAGTACACTGTCACAAATCATGCTAAACATAGCTGGTGGAAAAGAACTCCCAATCATGTCGCTGACTGCCAGGTCAATTACAGCGCATTGTGCACGCCACCGGTCAGTGACCACTGCTGCTGCAGAGTCAACTAATCCTCCAAAAAAAATGTATCTTGTAGCGGAGCCCCTTGGAACTTAAATACCACACTCACTCCCTGCCTCTCCTTTTCCCCCAGTCTTTCTCTCTCCCTCTCTCTGTCTCAAGTGGCTACTTCTTGTTTGTGTCAACCAACATATGGAAACACACACAGATAATGATGTCCTCTCCACCCCTCCTCCATTCCATCATCCCTCTCCCCTGCCCAATCTTGCCACTCGTGGAGACCTGGCTGTGGTAGTCGTTATACCCCTTTGTTCTCACACTTCCACCGCTATGGAAACTTGTAGCGGATGGAACAAACACATTCGAGAAGAAGTAGGAAGTGTCTGTCATGTGTCATACTAATCACTCAATTGTCTTAAACAAATCAGTGAACACCTGTTAAACCGTAGTTGTGGATCTCTTGGAAATATTCCGTCAGTCTATCAGATTGTCAGAATAATTAATTAAATCGATAACCTCTGTGTGCAGGCAGTTTTCTCTGGCACCTCATCAATCTGTTGTTGGATACTAGGACTAGTAAATTTGTGGTGATTGGATCTCGCAACTGTCCAGTTTCCAGATCATGGATTTTTTTACCATTGCCTCCTTGTTGGATACTGGCATAGTTTGGACATTTGCTAGGAAGTCTATTACGCTGGAGGTAGATGAGAATTTCAGATTTAAACTGAACTGCTTGCTGTGTCCTTAAACAATTTGCAGATGGATTGGATTGGTGTGTGTGCTATTAATACCACAATCAGAAACATTAAACTGATCAATCGGGAACTTTATATTGCAATTGGGTTTTTAAAGCACTATATAATCCTTAAGTTGGTTCTCTCAGCTACAACAGGTTGAGGTATGAGGAGGAAGGGTCAACAATGTGATAGGATAGTAACAACAATAAATACGACTCTCATCTTTCCTCTGCAGGACAGTCTGCCAGACTGTACTAAGAAGCAGTAAACACTACACACTTAAACAGGTTTGTATTGCATGGTAGTAGTGAAAGTCAACATGGTTGGATGTCAGAGATCAATGAAACACTCATACATCACACATGTTCATGTGCCAATGTCCACACCCAGAGAACCAGGTCAGAGTGTCATGCAGCGGTAGTTGTCATTGTGCACATGTGTCTCTGTAATCACACCCAGTCGCGGCCCACCGGAGAGGACTGTCCGACCATGGAGAATAGTTGCATGGGATTACACCTATTGTGCACCACTAATTGGCATATGGGAGCAGGAGGAACATGGTTATGCCTACTTTTAAAGACATGTCTAAAATTATATCTCCTGTGCTTGAAGAAAACTGCAGGCATACTATCTGAGAAAAACTGTATATTAGCAAGGCGAAAACAGGGTGGAATCAGAAAAAAATACTTTGAGTTAAAAATTAATGTATTTGTCGTCCAGCTTAAAAGAAATTTTACATTTTCATAAGGTGACTCATCAACACTATTTTGACACATCTTTCTCTTGAGAGGATGATGTGCTGGACACCAGTAGAATTCCAGGTCTTCATTAACACCAAACTTGAACATTCTACGCATCATCCACGCGATCTTCTCCTTCCCCTTGAAGTAGATGATTTTAGCACAGCTCACATACTTGAAAGACTTTGGTGATGTGTTGTTTGCTGAGAATCTCTCTATTATACCTACATTTTATGTGCATACTACAAAAGAAACATCTTTAAAAATAAACTGCCTACGCTCATCATCATAGGAACCATGAAGTAGGCAATAGATAATTACAAAAGTAGTAGAATCTTACTTGGCTGTTGTGACTACGGAATAGACATTATGATTTATTATTGATCATTTCATCTATACATCCAAATCAATACATTTTAATTGATGATGGTCCATCAATCTGGCTTCGGACATTCTAGTCATAGTGCTTAAAGCATGGCTCATACTTTGGAATGAGTTCATCCCTTTTAAGCACGTGTGATAACAAATTGAATCTGTGCAATATAACACATAGTGATGGTATAAGGTGCGTAGGGAACATGTAGTATTGAACAGCGTTCAAGTGGTGACGACTCTTCATCACTTTTCTGTACATATCCCAGTGCACATTACACATATTTCATGATTTCCCACACGCAAAACATGTTGTAAGTAATAACATTCACCTTTCCCAGCGAATCCATAGCCCTCAAGGATAACTGACGCAACCTGTGTGTTCTCGAATAAAGCAGAGTCGTGCAGTCATTATTCCTCTTTAATAGCCTTGAAATAGCGAAGATTAATGTATAAACTTCGGAATCCATCACCATAATTTGCACAATACATTCACTATCTCTGCTCAAACTCACTATTAAAATTAAGGTGGTGACAGTTTTCCTTCTAGCCTCCAACAGCATAATCTTATTCACAGTCATCTCGTACGTACTTGAAGTTGAATAAGTGAATGATGATGGATTCATAGTGGTTATTCAGTTATAAACAGCTGGCGCACTGAATGACAAACAGAGTTTATTGCATGCTTGCAATAAAGCGTGGTTCAAATGGCTCTGAGCACTATAGAACTTAACTTTTGTGATCATCAGACCCCTAGAACTTAGAACTACTTAAACCTAACTAACTTAATGACATCACACACATCCATGCCAGAGGCAGGATTCGAACTTGCGACCGTAACGGTCTCGCAGTTCCAGACTGTAGCGCCTAGAACCGCTGGCCACTCCGCCCGGCAATAAAGCATGCTTTGCATTCAAGCGTATAGGAGTTTTCTACACAACGTGTTATTCAATTTAAAGATTCAGCTTCGTCTCACATGTTATATTATCTAAAGAAACAGTTGTTTTATATGTATCACTAAGTCATAGTATCCTCTCACATTAAAAAAAAAAACATCTTTGTACGACGCTCTAACAATTTCTTTTTCTTTCGAAACATACTGATTTTGGGCAGCTGCATGAGATCCGTCTCAGGGTATTTCTCCTCC
The DNA here is from genome assembly GCF_023897955.1 of Schistocerca gregaria. Lineage (NCBI taxonomy): Eukaryota > Metazoa > Arthropoda > Insecta > Orthoptera > Acrididae > Schistocerca > Schistocerca gregaria. The sequence continues at coordinate 550,222,201 of NC_064931.1, forward strand.
AAAGTGTTAAAGAGGAATGGTGATTAGCAAGAGGAACTTAAAACGTGCTTAGACTCCATACAGAAGAATTCTGCAGTAACATCTTTGTATATGCAGACAGTTCTCTAAATGTGTGCTTCTCTTTTGAAAGTTAACCACGAACGGATGTACTGTAGTATATTGAGTCTCCCGCCCGGCTAGCCCCGCGGTCTAATGCGCTGCTTCCTGAGAGGGAAGTATTAGTGTCGAGGACCGGTGTGCCGCCCAACCTGTGGATGGTTTTTAAGGCGGTTTTGCATATACCTCAGCGAATGCGGTCTGGTTCCCCTTATTCCACTTCAGTTGCACTACGTCGGCGATTCCTGCGCAAACACTATTTCCACGTACGCGTGCACTATAATTACTCTACCACACAAACATTTGGGGTTACACTCGTCTGGTATCAGACGTTCTCAGGGGGGTTCACTAGGGGCGAACCGCACAATAATCCTGGGTTCGGTGTGGGGCGGTGGTGAGTTGGGAGGACTGCTGTGGGGTTGCGAACCACTGAGGGCTACGGTAGGACGAAGCCTCTCCGTCGTTTCTAGGTCCCCTGTTCGATACATAATACACAATACAATATTGCTCTCGTAATGAAGTCTCAGTCGTGAAATTTATATGATCCGGATGTTAGGTCTATGATAGTCAAGCGTTTAAACATTACATAAAGCTCAAATGCAGTAACGCAAACTCCAACTTGGCGGCCGGAGTGTATAAAACGCCACTGTGTTGGATGGATTTACGAGTATCAAAATAACGAAGGGGTTTCCTGCAAGCGAGAGAAAAAGACGTGATGGCTTTTTAAATTTTAATTGCGCCCTTTATTCCTCGACAAATATATGACAACGATGATGTGGCGGGGGGGGGGGCGGCTTTTCTACTAGGCAGCGCGAAACGACACCCAGCTGGTGTGAACGTAGTAGATATATCATAATATTTTTGGACGTCATACATCTATAAATTATAGTCAAAAATGTTACGCTGCTTGAATGAAAAGTTAGTGTGGCTTATGTTCCAACATATCACCAGACGTTTGTGAGAGGTGATCAGATTACTATTGATGTAAAAAAAAAAACTACGTATGTCTAGTCATTAGGGGAGGATACATCTGAAGAGGTAACTGTGATTTCAACGCACTGAAGAGAATACCGGACCATAAATGGGTGATAGATTCGTTTTGTTGTAATATAGCAATGAAAGGTTTCAACTGGATCTCCAATAATGTACAAACAGGGCGGACAATACATTTGTAAAAGAATGGATACACACAACGTCCTCTTATCTGGTCCTCAAACTGGATCCTCACATGTTCTTTGTTGCACTATCGACTGCGATGTTGATTACGAAACACCAACTCATATCGGTGATGTCTTTCCAACCATTTTGTACATGTAAACGCAGTCGAGTGTGTTTACAACGCTTGTTTAAGGAAGTCTTGGCGGTATGCAGCACCTTCCGGAAGTACTGACTGAAAATACCTGCAGTCTACTCTCGAGTCTGATTGTCTGGGAGACTTAAATGTCAAATAATTTCCTAGAACTGAGTAGAATCGAAACACCTAGCCGTTGTGAGGACGAACAAATCATAATTTTTAGATGACATACACATATAGACGGTAATCGGAGTTGTGTGTGTAATAGAGTGTAAAGATACTGTGGTCAGTGTTCTGACATGTACAAAGAAACTGACTATGCCCATTCGTAAGGGAGGTATACATTTAACGTGAAAAGTGCGGTATCAGCGCACCGATAACTGGAGGGGGGATGAAAGATTTTATGTTGAATGTTGTGTCGAGTCATAAGAATCGTGTAGATACTAATATTTCCAGAGCCACAACCGTCATGAGGAGGTACTTTCGTACTTTATTCACGGTCGAATGTCATCAGATTCGAGCTGCCATCATAATATTTAATTATAATTTCAGTGATAAATATGTGGCTGGTTTCCTAGGATGATATCATGAGGCATGCAGGGCGCCTGACAATTCCGGCTTAAGGTGCGACCCGTCGCTAAGCCTCACAAACTGGTCGAGCAGGCTACGACTGCGTTGCGCTCCAGGCAGGTGAATAGCGAACTAAAAGTCAGTATGTGTTGAGTACCCTTCGTGATCGTGTGTGTTGCGAGAATTCCCCGATTTTTACAAGTCTGTTTGAGAAGATTCAGTATCGATCATTGACAAGTGATTGCGATGGAAGTGTTGGTAACGTCCAGATTCCTAGCACTCCAATCATGCCTGGCCGTCCTCCATTGTCGGGTGGTCCTCTCCAGAGGGTCTAGCTCTGCTGCTGACCTGGCGTGATCACAGAGACACGCGTACACATCGGCAACTAGTGTTGTGCGACACTCTGGCCTGGAGCACTGCCTGACGGCAACAGGACGTGATTGCATGGGATGTACAAGTGTCTAAGCGATCTCTGACCTCTAACCATTGCAACTATTAGTTCTCCTATTACTACTATCATGGAATGGAATGTAGTTTAAGTGTATTGTACACTGCTTCTCAATACAGTCTTGTGACTGTCTTGCAGCAGAAGGGTGGGAGTGGCATCTGTTGTTGTTAGTATCGTATCACATGGTATACCCTTCCTCCTTTTTCTTTGCCTGGTGTAGCTGAGAGAACCAACTCCAACTTGGGGAGTATACAGTGATTTAGAAACCCAATCGCAATATATGAAGTTCCCAGTGAACAGCTTATTGTATCCAATAGTAAAATCACGAGTACACAAACCAATCCAACGTGTCAACTGATTGTTTGGGGACATAGCACGCAATTGAGCTGAAATTTTAGTCTCATTACCAAGGAGCCAAGGGCAAAAAAAAAAAAAAAAAAAAAAAAAAAAAAAAAAAAAAAAAAAAAAAAAAAAAACCAGACAGATTTGGAAACTGGGCAGTTGTGGAATAGAATCATGCCAAATCTACCAGTCCTGGTATTCACCAATAGACTGATAGGGTGCAAGGGTATCGAGTTAATTAATTAGTCACGTGGTTCAAATGGCTCTGAGCACTATGGGACTTAACTTCTCAGGTCTTGAGTCCCCTAGAACTTAGAACTATTTAAACCTAACTAACCTAAGGGCATCACACACATCGATGCCCTAGGCAGGATTCGAAACTGCGACCATAGCGGTCGCACGGTTCCAAACTGTAGCGCCTAGAAGCGCTCGGCCACCCTGGCCGGCGAATCAGTCACTCAATCTGATACAGTGAGAGAATATTTTCAAGATATCCACAGCTGGAGGTTTACCAGGTATCCACTTCTTTGTTCAGGACAAAGGAGGCGTTAGTGTGGCACACAATAGACACTACCAAATTCTTCTCGAATGTCTTTCTCCGTCCGCTAGAATTTTCCATAGCAGTGAAAGTGTGAGAACAAACGGATATGCTGACTACCAACGTCAGTTCTGCATTAGTGACATAAGGGGTGACGGAGAGGGGTGGAATGGTGGAGGTTTGGGGAGGGGAACTTCGTTTGTGTGTGTTTGCATACATTGGTTCACACAAACGGGAAATAACCCTTTGAGGGAGAGAGATAGAGAATGAAAGGGAGATGCTGGGGGTGACTCTGGTATCAAATTTCAATTGGAGACTGTTACCTTATGCTTTGTTTGCTGATAATTAGCGTGGTCCCACAGCTAAGGTGTTCCCTGATTGGTGGTGGGGGCGGTGCGATGCGATTGACCCGGCAGTCAATGAAAGTGGTCGAGAGATTTTTCCGCCAGATACGATGGCAAGTGAGTTATTACCTGCGAAGTAGTTATAAAAAAAATGTTTCAAATGGCCCTGAGCACTATGGGACTTAACATCTGAGGTCATCAGTCCCCTAGAGCTTAGAACTACTTAAGCCTGGCTAACCTAAGGACGTCACACACATCCATGCCCGAGGCAGGATTCGAACCTGAGACCGTAGCAGTCGCCCGGTTCCGGACTGAAGCGCCTAGAACCACGGCCGGCAGTAGTTATAAAAATTTTATTGTAATCCAATAGGAAACTTACAAGAACATCATTTTCCGACAGTCTCCTTGCGTTTCATCGTTGTACAAGATTCCCAGAGGGGTGGGGGACGAGTAGTGGGACAGGGAGTTGTGAGGCTTTCTCAGAAGAACAGATTATCCCCAGAGGGTCGCAAATAAACTCTAATGGGGTCATAAACAACTCAACAGAACAATAGGTTAATGTGAGAGGGAGCTGAGGTGTTACACGAGAAATCACTTAATAGAATAATAGGTTAAGGTCATAAATTAATCATCTGTCATTATTTAATTAATTTCCATATCATTTTGATATGAAAGTTGTGTCAGAACTTTCATTATCTTACTGGCATGCAATGTGTGCGGTTAAAAAATCGGTTGTTTCGGTACAGCATGCTCTAAGGCAAAATCACAAAAACCAGGGGTTGACCATGTGTGCATATCTACTTGCTCCTCAATAACTGGCTGGTGAACAGCACCAACCATTCCTATTCTGTATTGTTACTGGTGACGATGGATGGTGTCCTCGTACTTTCATAAGGAAAAGAGAGGAATATTTGAGCCCAGACAAAGCTGCAACTCCCCGATCAAAGACCAATCCACAGAAGGTAATGTTATGCATCAGGTGGAACAGCGATGGTGTGGTGTACTACGAATTGCTTCCGCAAGATGCAACCACCACTGCCGACATTTGCCGTCAGCGACTGACAAGTCTTGCAGACACAATCAAAGAGCAACTACCAGGAATACTGTGAGAAATGGTACTCCACAATAACACCCGCCAGCATTATTCTGGACTGACACAAAACACCATACACGAGTTGTGTTGGAAAGTCGTTCCGCACCCACCTTGTTCACCTGATCTTACAAGCTCATATTTTCACCTATCCCGTCCTCTATCGAAAAACTTTCAAGGTACTTTCTTTCTGGATGAAAATACACTCCGATGATGGGTCGACGGGTTCTTCGAATAAAAAAAAAGTGGTTTCTACAGCCGCGGAATTGAGGAATTACTGAGCTTTGGCTACCTGTCGTAAATAGTGAAGTCTATGTTATGTGTATCCTTTGTGTTTATTAACTATCGCTACGAACTTATGCACCAATCTAATATTTTATTTAATGATGGTATGCGAGTGTTTATTTCAGTGTGAGAAACGCCTGTGACTCAATCTGTGGAGCAAAGAGTTACCCTGAAATATACGTATGTGTATTAATTTCAAGACTTTGTGCGGATGGAGTGCAGTGTGCCAAGTTATGAAATAATTACGTGTATCATGGCGGTTCTCTGTGAGCCTGAGGTCTTGCTACAGTCCGCCGCTGTCGGCTTGCGCTACCATGACCGACCTCCACTACCGACCTATAGCCTAGGTCACTGCAGACACAGCGATCAACAGCAAATCATTCCTCCGGAAACTGCGCACTAGCACTGTCCCTGCTCGCCACACTGCTCTTTCCTTGCGGACCTAAAAAAAAATCGACCTAGTTTGCGAAATGTAGAGTTTCATTTCGTTCTTCGTATGTAGTACAGTATTACGAAAGGAGTATTATATTAATGTAACTATTTTGTTTTCCTTGTTCCTTATGCCACCAATATGAATATCAGCAGTATATCTCAGATCATTTATGTGTAAACACTTACGTACGTATTTTTATGTATTTGCTTAGCCATTTAACCATGAACCAAACGAGAAATATAATGAGATGACTAAAATATTTTGTTATAGCTAGCCAATCTGTCAATGATATTTCCTTGAACACAAAAGTCTGTGTTTTGGTAAACAAAACCATGAATATTTACTACGTAAGAGATGATGTAATATTCTATCACGATGTTTTATAAAATGTATGTACTGATGAACTGCGGCTTTTTTGTGCCCTTGGCAGCCTCAATTTATTGACGTATGGTCAAATACACTACATCTAAGTCCGTAACTACAGCCATATTCTGCTAACTACTGTAAAGTGCATGGCAGAGCGTAGTATGCATTCTACCAGTTATTAGAGCTTTTCCCGTTTCATTCACGTGTGGTACGAGTGAAGCATAACTGTTTAAACGCCTCTGTGCTCGCTGTAATTAAACTACACTTGTCCTCACGATCCCAATTGGAGTAATACTTAGGGAGTATATTCCTATATTCGACGTTTAAACATGTTTTTTGAAGTTTTGTAAGTAGGCTTTCTCGGGGTAGTTAGAGTCTATCTTAAAGTGTGCGCCATTTCAGATTTATTAGCATCTTCGTGACACCTCCCACGGGTTAAACAAACCTGTGACCATCTGTGCTGCTGATTCCTGTATACGTTCAGTACCACCTGTAGGATCTATTTGGTACTATGGTGGGCCGCACGAGTTTCTTGAGAAGCCGGTAGTACACGACACACCTAACTTGTACAAGTCAGCCGTGGACGGCATCCAATCTAGTGGCATAGCGCGTGAAGTTGCTATTTCAGCAGACGGTGTATCCGCCGGAGAGAAATAGGAACCGTTCTTTTATGCTGTGGGTCCGCACATGCACAATAAAAGAGGTATACGCGCGCATGCGCGAAACGCAGCATTTCGGGCAGGCTTTCGGCTTATTATTCTTTCCACACGCGATCTTCAGACTAGAAGTATGTGAGCTCTTGAGGACTCTTTTGGTTACTGCATAAGATATTCTACACATTTTTCAATCTGTAATTTTTTAATAAAAGCAGTAATAAACCAAATGAAAATTCTCCTTTTTGTATTTCTTTGAGGAGAGCCGTACATCTAATGGCCCTTTTTAGTATAGAAATGGAATGAAACAAAGTATAAGTGTGATTATTGAGACATACAGTAAGGAAAGATGTCGATATTATCCTCTGGATATGCTGTACTATATGAGGTTACGTCTACAAATGTTTAATTCAGAGTTTATTCATTTTATGCAAATATGCATAGAATCTTATTTTTGGTATGTATACTTAACACCTTAATTGGCGGAAGTGCCACATGTGTGTCACTTGTTTGCATCTTTTGTATTCTTTCACTATGCCAGGAAGGACAGTGCTGAGAGAATAACCACAAGAGTCAGAGCAGTTGTGCTGGCCGCGACCTTTTAGGACTGTAAAAGCCGTTGTTCGTCATGGATGTCGCACTACTGTGAAATAGTCTCCATCATTACTGTGTAACTTGATCTAATCCTCTTGTGGGCGATCGACAAGGCACTTCAGTTCTGGTTAGGTCTTTAAATCTCTGTGGATCTTCGGGAATCAACTTCTTCGTTAATAGGGAGTTAGTGTCCCTGCATTTATCCTTTCTTCTTAGCCAAGTTCGAACCCAGTTCCACCTTCTGGCATTATGTCGTAGTTCTGCCCTTCTCCTTACTACTAAGGCATACTCTGTTACGGCAAATGTTACATAGATATCTGTGTCCTCCATGTCTAAAATGCTGTGACAGGTAAACAGATACTTAACTATTTGCTTCTACCATCATGACATAGAACGAACACTTCGGCCCAAAATTCTGCATAATAATAATGCAATTTCATTATGGCTGAACAAGATAAGAACTTCCTAATAAATACGAAACGATTGACAAATACCTCTCAGAAGTTTGGGCCTCTGGTGCAGGCTTTCGTACGACAGGTGTGTCGTGTAATACCAGCTAAAGCAGTCTACTTAGTAGACGAATTGCACTGCCCTAGTACTGTACCCACGAAGCCTTCTATTTGCCTTGCCAGTTATTGCGCCTATATGATCGTTCCATTTCATACAGCTAAAATTGGTTACACCCAGATATTTGTATAGGTTGACCGATTCCAATTGTGTGACTCTTTGATAGTGTTGTCATAGGATGCTAAGTTTTTTGTTGTAGGGAAGTGCACAATCGTAAATTTCTGAACATTTAAATCAAGTTGCCGGTTCTTGTATCTGTTTGAAATCTTGTCAAGAATCGATTGAATATTTACGCAAATTTTTTCAGAGAAAACTTCATAACATATAACTGTATCATCTGTGAGGTTACTATCAACATTGTCATCAATGTCATTAATATACAAAATGAACAGCAGGGCTATCTTCAATGACTTTAATATACACCGGGGATAACTAGTACCGTAGTATGGTGACTACATGGGTGTGTTTTCTAATTGTCATCGCAACTATAGGGGAGTTATTAAACACAGGTTTCCGAAATCCCCCCACAAAATAAGACGAAGTAAATGTTCCAGAATATCAATGGAAATGTAAATGCCGTGTGGCTAGGGCCTCCCGTCGGGTAGACCGTTTACCTGCTGCAAGTCTTTCGCGTTGACGCCACATCGGCGACTTGCGTGTCAATGGGGATGAAATGATAATGACAATACAACAGCCGGTCCTTGAGAAGAGAAAATCTTCGACCTGGCCGGGAATAGAACACGGGAAGTTGCGTATAACATTCCGTCGTGCTAACCACTCAGCTACCAGGGGCAGACAGAATATCAATCAAGAACACCTATCTACATAAGTAACTTAGAAGCAGATATCCTCGGCGGAGTGAAGCAGCGCAGCTTAAATCATTTTACTATGGGCAAGTTCTCCAGTCCAGATAGTATACCAATTAAGTTAATTTCAGAGTATACTAATACAACAGCTCCATACTTTACAGTCCTATAAAACCGCTCGCTTGACGGAAGATCCGAACTGAAAGACTGGAAAATTGAACAGGTCGCACAAATACTCAAGAATGAAAATAGAAGTTACCCAACGCATTACAGACTCACTGACGTCGATCCGCAGTACGATTATGTACCGTATGCTGTGGTCAAATATTATGAATTACCTAGAGGAAACAGTCTATTGACACATAGCACGGATTAAGAAAATATCGTTCTTGTAAATACAACTAGCTCATCATTCGCTCAAAGTAATGAGAGCTATCGACAGGGGCTCTTAAACTGATTTCATATTCCTATATTGCCAGAAGGATTTTGACTCCGTTCCTCACAAAAGACTTGTATCAAATTGCATGGCAGTGGAGTATCGCTTCAGTTGTGCGACTAGATTCGTGACTGATGGAAACTCTTCGAGTGAAACTGAAGTGATATCTGGCGTTTCGAAAGCAAATGTTACAGATCCTCTGCTGTTCCTAATCTGTATGAACGATTTAGGAGACAATCAGAGCAGCCCTCTTCCATTTTTTGTAGAAATACTGCCATTCACCGTCCAGCAAACTCATCAGCAGATCAGAAACGAATTGCAAAATGATTTAGACCCGACATATGTATGGTGTAAATGTGGCAATTGTCTCTGAATAACGAAAAGTGTGAGGTCATCCACATCAGTACGAAAAGAAATCCGTTTAATTCCGGTAAATCACAGAAATCTAAAGGCTGTCATTTCAACTAAATAAATTACGAACATCTTAAATTTGATTATTAGCAGAACACTTAGACGACACAGCAGGTGTAGAAAGACTACCTACACCATGCTTCCAGAATGAGATTTTCACTCTGCAGCGGAGTGAGCACTGTTATGAAACTTCTTGGCAGATTAAAACTGTGTGCCGGACCGAGACCCGAACACGGGAACTTTGCCTTTCGCGGACAAGTGCTCTACAAATTCAGCTTCCCAAGTACGACTCACGGCACGTCCTAGCAGCTTTACATTTGCCAGTACCTCGTCTCCTACATTCCAAAGTACACAGAAGCTCTCCTGCGCTAGTTCTGTGAAGTTTGGAAGGTCAGAGACGAGGTACTGGCAAATGTAAAGACTAAATTAGTGAAATGTAGCTTGGATTCCTGGCTCGTGATGCTACGCGGTGGTGGAGACGTACAAAATCACCCGTGTTCTTGAAATCCGCTCCAGTTCGGGCCACCCAAATTGAAGGCACGAACTTGGCCGCACCAGTTGGCCAGAATAACAGCAACTGTTAGGTTGGCTACAATGACCTTTTCGTATACCACGGAGGAGCACGGTACTTAGGCAACCGAGTCTGTAAATAGTTCGGAGAGCAACTCTCCAGCCCTTTCCGTTCCAGTTACTGGAAGTGTCGACATCACGAGGTTCGCCGTGCAGCAGTTACCGGCAGTTTGTGCAAGTGCACTCTCCCATTACCTTGGGGGCAGCCTTGTGTTAGCCACACGGTAGCTGCTCATGATGTTTAGAGTTTAGAAGCAAACAGCTGTCGCTACGGTTGCACCGCTAGATACCAGCGCTGCAAGTGGACGCGTAGCTGGTAAGTTCTATTCTCTACTGTCCGACCGCTGTTACTGTGATCGCATTAGTCACCCACGGCTAGCCTCTTTTGCTGTAATAAATCACTTTAATTCAGTTTGCGCTCTCTTTACGGAATGGTCTTTATTCTGAAGACTTTATTGTTTGTGTAAACTTTTGTTCGTTTCACTTGTCTTACTCGTCCACCGGATGCTTTATTGAGAGTGATAATTTAGGAAACTTTTGACAGGAATACCCAACATTTATGTGTCCATTTCTATATACGTGCATTGCGAGACTATACTGACTTTCATTGGTCTGTAGCTTTCCTGCTGTACCTTTTTGTTAATCAAATGTTTACTAATCGACGAAACATCTGCTGTAAGAAATGAAAAACGGCGCATGGGACAGAAGATCCGACTGTGAGTGGTATGTTAGAGAACAATGAAAATTTCTGAAGGCCATTTCCTCCATCTTTCGAAAACGTGTGTGTATTCAGACTCTAAAGGGGTGAAGCGACAGACACACTAGCCGCATGTACAGCTATTCACCCAACTAATACAAGCTACACGGTGACGGCGAGAGCGAACGGTCACAAGTTAATGACTTTCATGCATTATAACTTTAAATGGTATCAGCTTTTCGCCCTGAAAAGAACACACAGTTAAGGGTTCACTTATTTTCTCAAGTTATAGCATGTCAAAACTATTGGTATAACAATCAAATTTATCTTCTCTTCCACGAAACATTGTAGATGTTTCCTTATTTTGCGATCTCGCAAGTCTGTGGTGCCTCCGACAGTTTTAAAATTTCTAAAACAAATAGAACATTGTACTTCATTGCTACCGTACTTCGTAAAATACTTCTAAAATAGGCATAATTAAATTCTGCAATACAAGCAATGTCCAAGGACGACAGTGAGATACTGCAACATAGACCAGGTGGGGACAAGTCTTGCACACTGCACGTATTCTAGTACCGTCTAATAGGCCGCTCCACACGGCAACTGGTACATCCCTGTCTCTGCGATGCTATACGGAATCTTGTGTCGTGCCTTTGTGGCTAGTCCCTTACTGTTGTCGTTGTAATTAAAGTAGTACTAATCGCCTTTGCCAGTACTTCGAAGGAATGGAAATTTAGGAATAAACATTAAGCGTTTTTTAAAAAATACTCAAAACAAAATTTTTATCACTGTTGTTATGGCTAATTGATATGCCGTTCAGTACCCGGTTGTTAGTAGCAAACGAAGAAATTAAAACTGTTATAAACGAGACCAAACAAATACCGAAAAATTTTGGAAATTTGTGGTAAGACCTTATTGGACCAAACTGCTGAGGTCATAGGTCCCTAAGCCTACACACTACATAATCTAACTTAACTAGACTGGGAATGCCAAAATTATCGGGCTGCGGTGTAGCCGTGCTGTCTCAGGCGCCTAGTCACTGTCCGTGCGGCTACCCCCGTCGGAGGTTCGAGTACTCCCTCGGGCATGGGATTGTGTGTTGCCCTTAGCGTAAGTTAGTTTAAGTTAGAGTAAGTAGTGCGTGAGCTTAGGGACCGATGACCTCAGCAGTTTGGTGCCATAAGGCCTTACCACAAATTTTCAAATTTTCCAAAATTATCTAGATCGGCCCCACCGATGATCTGCTATGTACACCTACATAATACCTCGATAGTGTTTCCGGACCTGGGAAAATTACTTTGGTAGTATTAATTGAGTCATCAAGATCGACCACTTGTTAATTAACTAACCGACCGGTCTGTGCTTGGTATCATTTTGCAAGGAATATTTTGGTAGTTCGAATCTGTGATCAGAATTAAAAGAATAACTCTCTTCCTCTGTGGTGGGGAGTGACCTACACAGACGCTGTGACCTCGCAACGTGCCTTTCGTGCTTGACAAAATCACTGCGATAGAGCCACACCCGTCTCCGTCATCTCCATTTCTGGAGACAATCCCACAAGAATCGAAATCGTCTACTCCTTCAACGTTATCAGAATTTTTCGATCTTAGTTTGGATTCTACGTTTATTACGAGGAAATAATAGCAATAAAAAACCGAAAATCTGTTATTAAGGGAACAGGTTATTTTGATCGCTTTTAACAGCCATGTTAAACAGTAGACAACAAAACCGGTATAGCCGAAAGCCGGTACAGCCGAAACCCGGTTACTTCAGTGATAACGGCCATCCCTGCAAAATACCAGCCCACTGCAACGTTCCCACTCGGATGTGTTTCTGAGACATTGATGCACGTAAGTACTGCTAGCAATAAAAGTGCTACTATAAATTCAGTTGATTCCACATCAAAACTAACTCAGTGTAGTAAAACTGCTGAAGTACGCATTTCACCTCCACGTGTAACGACAATAAAGAGTACCATACATTACAAAATATGCGTAAGTAATAACATCGGATGCAGGAAACTTCGTCAAAGTTAGGTTACAATCAGTTGCTCAGCAAATATACCCACAATGAAACCGAAACTTAGGCGATAACGCTGCGAATAAATTGATTCTTCCACTTAATCGACGAAATTAAGGTACTGCCATCGAGCTGGCAACAGTAGTATTTCTAACAACTTTTGGATGATCCTGGCTGAGACAGCAGACTTATTTTATTATTAACGTTTACTTACATGCATGTTAGGTTGCACGTATTTCTAAAGTATATTTACTGTCTTTCCTATCACGCGTTTCCTATGCATGAACGACGCTAATATGTGGCAGAACACCAGGCACTTCAAACTGTAAAAGATTACCAGGGAAATCAGATGAATTACATCAAAGTACTCTATGGGAAAGAGGTGCACCGAAATATTAAGAGGCTGGACAATGGCTTCATTATGCTAGCTGTTCACGCAAGGAAAAATAAGGCTTATGCTAGAAAACTGAATGATAGATTTGTCTGTAACTGTGGGCAGAGGTATGTGTATCCCGGAACATGAACAGACTTTACTTAGGATCCATTTGCGTAGATATGTACTGAATTTGCCAGTCCTAACTCCAAACAGTCTTTAGACGTATTTCTTAATTTTTTCACTATTTAAAACGAAGAAAATGCAATGGTATATTTGTCGTCACGCCAAAATTCTTACTCTAATGTATGCATAAGTACCTACTTGCAAAACAGTGCTGTACAGCAGGCGAATGTTTTCGTATTTTGAAACAATAACTAGTACTCCCTCAAATCGCATACGTCTGTTGTAACTGGTGTATAGAATTCACGGAGCACGTAGACAATTGTGTGGTTTGCGCATTCCAAGTTTCTGCTGACACTACGTGCATTTCGCTTATTTCCCCAGTGGCGCCTCAAGAAATTCACTCACAAGGAGCATAGGATTCATTGTCCCAACGCAAATCCTGATGCTATGGCGTAATGTTATATCAATCGTGTGACGTTATGTGCTGTTGGTATCACCGTATGAAGCGCAAACGTAAAACAGAAACGATCTAATTACTGATCTGTAGAGAGTTAACAGTGCAGTGACATGGTCTCCCCACCCAATAGTAGTGAGACAGGGTATGACGTTCAATGCCTGATCTCACCAGATAGTTGTGTTTGTCCTTATATCGGAAGTAACAACCAATAAATTTACACTCAGTCATTCCGTGAACTATGGTGAAAAGAGTGTTCTGGCCCAGACCTCCATGTGCTGTGACAGTGTTAAATGAGTGTCTGTATAGATAAAGGTGACGGAACACCCAATGAATCGTGACTCTGGGTATCATCTCAGTAGAGCTTTGGATCCTGCAGTAGAGTCATTGAAAACCTAATGGGCAGGAGAACTCCACAAAAAGAACTGAGCGTTTGTGCGTGTGGACATGCCGAATGAACGCACCAGAACGAAGCTGGAGCGTTGCAGGATGCTCCTAACGTGACCGGACCGTGAAGGGAATACCTAGAACGGCACCGCACCGAAAACGGATGCTAGTGCGCAGACGGGTGCAGTGGACCGAAGACGAAACACCGTCGCTCGGCATGACGCACCGGACCAAAGAGGGAACCACTAAGAACGTTTCTAGCGGAGCGGATTGTAGAGGGAACAGCTGGAACCGCACCGGACCGAAAACGGAACGCCAGCGCACACACAGGGGCTCCGGACCGAAAAGGAACCTGAGGATGCCTCTCACGCTGATATCCGGCCGAATACCAGACGCTTCAAGATTTCCACCATTAAATGGGTTTGCGTTTTTAATTAAATTTAACTTTTTCCTATAGGCTTGGAAACGGAAGTGGTGCTGATTTTCTGTTGACAAAACGTTTTCACACAACAGTTTCTCCTACTTGTAATTAGCAGTATCCCAATTATATCTCGAGTCGCTCTTCACGTTGTTAAAGCGTTAGAAGTATAAGTACTCTTCCAATTCTAGAATCCTCATTGGCAAAAATAATACATTGGACTTGTTGGAAATATAGACTGCTGACAACAGTGAGTCGTGAGCAACGCCCGTTTCCAGCGATAAGTGAACAAAGGTAATGAATTTTCTGCAACTCTGTTTTCATAAACAAGGAATGAAAGTCCAGAAATGAATCTGTACGAAATGCGGTGATCGTCCAGTTGTCGAATAACATTTTAATCTAGATGTTATTTGTTTTTATATAACTCTAAAGACGACTGATGTCACTTTCGAAAGCACCGCAAACCTGTCGAATTATATCTGCGAAAACCGTTATGTTATCAACAAAGCTTTTCCCTTCTAAATTTGAACTGATCACTTGGTAAGTAGCTTCTGTTTTCTGAACAATGTTAGTGTCGATCTCTGATAATGGGCTTCTTACACAGGAGAACGAGAAATAGGCCACTTTAATGATACAATTGTTGTGTTCCTATTAGTATCTGGTAACAGAACTACAGTGCCCATTCACATTAATGTGACCACCCGTCAAAAGCCTGAACAACCACCTTTTGCAGCACCAGACGTGCAGAAGAGAGTCAATGAGTTTATGGAAGGTGCCCGCAGGGATGAAGAGCCATTTTAACTCCAGTGCCATGGCCAGCCACACCAGCTTTCTTGGTAGAGGATCCACGGTGAAAACAGCCTGATCGACGTGGTCCCCCAGATTCCAGATTGGGTTTTAATCCGGGAAGTTTGGTGGATCATCCTGGTCCTCTTTGAACCATGCACATACACTGCGAGCTGTGTGACAGGTTGCGTTGTGCTGTTCGAAGATGTCATCTAGGCAATGAAGAACAAACAGCGTATAGGGGCACACAAGGTCCCCAAGGATAGGTGCATACGTGTGTCAAGCCATAGTGCCTTCAAGAATGACGAGATGACCCAGAGAAAGTCACGGAAACATTACCAAAATCATAATGCTCCCTTCTCCGGCTTTTGTGTTTGCTTTCAGACGATTCACGCCGTACACGCGAACGGCCATCTGTCCGATAGATCATAAACGTGATTCCGCTGAAAACGTCCCAGTCGCTACTCAGTAGACGTCCAATAGCGATACTGTCGTCCTAATTCCATCCTCCGTCGCCAATGAACTCCATGAAGCAGGCGCCTGATGTGGAGGACAATGCGCATCAACATTCGCTGAACGGTCGTTTAGGAGACACTGTTGATAGCCCTTTGGTGTATCTGGGCGGTCGGTTGCTCAACATAGGCACATCTGCTGGTCCGTACACATCTTCGCAGGCATAGTCCACCCCTGTCATCTATGGCCTGTGGTGCACCACAAGTGCCTAGGCACCAGTTTCGGATAGTGCCATTGTGCCATGTCCAGTATACTTTAAGCACTGCGGTATGAACAGTTTGTAAACTTAGTCATTTCGGAAATGCTTCCAAAAGACAATGACTATTCGCTTTTGGATATCAGATTTATCGCTCCCTATCCTCATTATGCCAACTACTGCTCTGAAACTTCCATCATCATCATCATCATTTAAGACTGATAATGCCTTTCAGCGTTCAGTCTGGAGCACAGCCCCCTTATAAAATTCCTCCTCTGTTCTGATGTTCAACCTATTACTTCAAAATCATTCTTAACTGAATCCGGGTACCTTCTCCTTGGTCTACTCCGACTCCTCCTACCCTCTACTGCTGAACCCATGAGTCTCTTGGGTAACCTTTGCTTCTCCAATGCGTATAACATGACCCCACCATCTAAGCCTGTTTGCCCAGACTGCTACATCTATAGAGTTCATTCCCAGATTTTATTTGAGTTCCTCATTGTGGACACCCTCCTGCCATTGTTCCCATCTACAAGTACCTGCAACCATCCTAGATACTTTCATATCCGTAACCTCAACCTTGTTGATAAGGTAACCTGAATCCACCCAGCTTTCACTCCCATACAACAAAGTTGGTCGAAAGATTGAACGGTGCTCAGATAACGTAGTCGTGGTACTGACTTCCTTCTTGCAGAAGAGAGTAGATCGTAGCTGAGCGCTCACTGCATTAGCTTTGCGACACCTCGCTTCCAGTTCTTTCACTATGATGCCATCCTGTGAGAATATGCATCCTAAGTACTTGAAACCGTCCACCTGTTCTAACTTTGTTCCTCCTATTTGGCAATCAATCCATTTATATCTCTTTCCCAATGACATTACCTTCGTTTTGGAGATGCTAATCGTCATACCATAGTCCTTATATTTCTGATCTAGCTCTGAAATATTACTTTGCAAACTTTCAATCGAATCTGCCATCACAACTAAGTCATCTGCATATGCGCGACTGCTTATTTTGTGTTCACATATCTTAATTTCATCCAGCTAGTCTATTGTTTTCAACATATGATCCATAAATAATATGAACAACAGTGGAGACAGTTTTCAGCCTTATCTTACCCCTGAAACTACTCTGAACCATGAACTCAATTTACCGTCAACTCTAACTGCTGCCTAACTATCTATATAAAGATTTTTAATTGCTAGAAAAAGTTTGCCTCCTATTCCATAATCTCGTAGAACAGACGATAACTTCCTACTAGGAACCCAGTCATATGCCTTTTCTAGATCTATAAAGCATAGATACAATTCCTTGTTCCACTGGTAACACTTCTCCATTATTTGCCGTAAGCTAAAGATCTGGTCCTGACAACCTCTAAGAGGCATAAACCCACACTGATTTTCATCCAAACTTCCTGGCAGATTAAAACTGTGTGCCGGACCGAGACTTGCACTCGGGTCCCGAGTTCGTGTCTCTGTCCGGCACACACTATTAATCTGCCAGGAAGTTTCATATCAGCGCACACTCCGCTACAGAGTGTAACTACTGCTCTGTTTTGCGCGACCCCGCGACACACTTTATATTCCCTCCACTGCTACTGCTGCCGCCTGCAGTCTGTGAGTGCTTATAGCACATTGGCGTAGAACGTAGACATAGGTCAAATTAATACGACTAGACCGCGTACAACCTCTGTCTTTGAAACTGGAAAGCATGCCTGAATTGTCCAAATTTTATGTAACACCTTAAGCAACAACTGTAACGCGATGGTTGTCGAGACGTATTGGTTATTGGCTTTGCCTTGGGCCTATGTTTGTTTAATGATAACCGTTACCCCGGAACAAAAGTCCATAGAAAATATGGCAGCAAGTGGCCATGAAACCCTAAAAATATTTTAAATACTTGTCTTCGTTTGAAGTATCACTTAGTATAGTTGATTCAGTCTAGGCTATGAATTACGTGTGTTCTTGACAAATTTTAGAAGTTCCGTTAATCAAAAGGGATCCAGTAGGATATGTCCTCATCTTTGCCCTGTTGCGGCTCTGTCGACGTCTCGCAAGGATTGAATTATGTAATTCACAAATTAGTCAATCCAAGTGCCTGATTGGCCATGAAAATTGTTTATCAATCGGTTTACTTTACTGAAACTTTTTTTTTTTGCAATTTTCGCATTGAAGTCATGCAAAATTGGGTAGAGCGCTGAACGTTCTTGCTTCACACAGTCCCACACTTATTTTTAAAATAATTAGCAAGCATACAGATATTTCGGTAGTTCGCTTCATCATTGTCCGCCCCCGGTAGCTGAGTGGTCAGCGCGACAGAATGTCAATCCTAATGGCCCGAGTTCGATTCCCGGCTGGGTTGGAGTTTATCTCCGCTCAGGGACTGGGTGCTGTGTTGTCATAATTATCATCATTTCATTCCCATCGACGCACAAGTCGCCGAAGTGGCGTCAAATCGAAAGACGTGCTCCCGGAGAGCGGTCTACCCGACGTGAGGCCCTAGTCACACGACATTTATTTATTTACTTCATCAATGATATTCAAACAATCGTTATGGCAGCAGACTATTCCTGGTTTACTTTTTCCTTCTGCCGTGGTCATTTATATGCGTGTAAAAGCTTTGGTAACGACCCAGATACGCCTCAGACATTATTTTGATGCCCAGATACGCCTCAGACATTATTTTGATGTTTTCAGGGTTTCAGCAAATTGTTCGTCACCGTTTGAAGCGTTGCCACGACAACGTTGTAAACCTAGAAAGAAATAATGGCAACGTGGAATAAAGTTCAATAGGACCACCATAGTTTTTCCTTTCATTTAGTGCGAATTTTCCATCAGCGGAGGTTGTATGAAATTGACGCTGAGCAGAGCTCATTGCCAGGCGCCCAGCGCTTTTTTTCAGTAGCATGCTCTTTTCCCATATCAGGCTTCTGGAATTTAATCTTGACGTTCAGTGAAGCTCCATGGGCGTTATGGTAGTCGATATACAATGTTTTCAGCCAATTTCGTTCATTTCTTCCAGCAACATTTTTTCCTCCTTGTGAAATACTCTTCGTTGTCTCTGTCAGAAAATATGAATATTGCATTTAATAAACCACAGACTTATTCGTTATCAGGCTGTGTTAGCAGACCTGACTGTAGGGCACACTTAACATACATCACTTGTCAGTCAAAGCGCTCAGCGGTTTCGTTCACTATGAGAAAATTGTTGAACCACTTGTCGGATACAAATATTTGCCAGCCTAGTAATGATATGCGGTGTCAGCCAATTTTTCAGTTTATGTAAATTACACAACCTGGCAGGCAACCCGCCCAACTGTAGCTGACCAAAAACGTTTGTGTCAGTGACCCGTTATTGAATATCACAAGACTAAATTCGTTGACAGTAGATACAAACTTGTTATTCTTTTGATCATGTGATATGCTTGAAGATCCTAGCACATAACAAAGAACTTCAGCATTTGATGTAGCGCTGTTTGGAATTCAGAATAGAACTAACGATTTTGTATGGTACATACAGGGTGAGTCACCTAACGCTACCGCTGGATATATATCGCAAACCACATCAAATACTGACGAACCGATTCCACAGACCGAACGTGAGGAGAGGGGCTAGTGTAATTGTTTAATACAAACCATACAAAAATGCACGGAAGTATGTTTTTTAACACAAACCTACGTTTTTTTAAATGGAACCACGTTAGTTTTGTTAGCACATCTAAGCATATACACAAATACGTAATCAGTGCCGTTTGTTGCATTGTAAAATGTTAATTATATCCGGAGATATTGTAACCTAAAGTTGACGCTTGAGTACCACTCCTCCGCTGTTCGATCGTGTGTATCGGAGAGCACCGAATTACGTAGGGATCTAAAGGGAATGGTGATGGACCTTAGGTACAGAAGAGACTGGAACAGCACATTACGTCCACATGCTATCACCTTTTTATTGGTCTTTTTCACTGACGCACATGTACATTACCATGACATGGAGGACGCATAAATTGGCCAGCCCGTTCTCCTGATCTTACACCTCTGGACTTCTTTCTGTGGGGTACGTTAAAGGAGAATGTGTACCGTGATGTGCCTACAACCCCAGAGGATATGAAATAACGTATTGTGGCAGCCTGCGGCGGCATTACACTAGATGTACTGCGGCGTGTACGAAATTCATTACGCCAGAGATTGCAATTGTGTGCAGCAAATGATGGCCACCACATTGAACATCTATTGGCCTGACATGTCGGGACATACTCTATTCCACTCCGTAATTGAAAACGGAAACCACGTGTATACGTGTACCTCACCCCTCATGGTAATGTACACGTGCGTCAGTGAAAAAGACCAATAAAAAGTTGTTAGCATGTGGATGTAACGTGCTCTTCTGTACCTAAGGTCCATCACCGTTCCCTTTGGCTCCCTACGTAATTCGGTGCTCTCCGATACACACGATCGAACAGCGGAGGAGAGGCACTCAAGCGTCAACTTCTAGGTTACAGTAGCTCCGGATGTAATTAACATTTTACGATGCAACAAACAGCACTGAATACGTATTTGTTTATATGTTCAGATGTCCTAACAAAACTAACGGGGTTCCATTTTAAAATACGTAGGTTTGTGATAAAAAACACACCTCTGTGCATTCTTTTATGGTTTGTATTAACCAATTACACTAGCCCCTCTCCTCACGTTCGGTCTGTGGAATCGATTCGTCAGCATTTGAAGTGGTTTACTAAGTATATCCAGTGGTAATGTTAGGTGACTCACCACGTACACTTAATCTATGCGTAAATATGCAATGTGGATCGTAACGTGGACGATCACTGCACGAAATTCTTTCCTACGAGTATCCAAGATTACTTGCTTATGCCCAGTCGTATCTTGCAGAAACAATTCACCAATTGCGTTTGCCGATCTCGTCTTGAAATGAGACTACTAGTACAGTCAGACAGCACACAAAAATATTGTACAGCGCTGCTGTCGCCCTAAAGGAAATAGTAGCCGTGATCTGTCTCGACGACAACCAAAGTATTATATTACCGACTGACTAGCTACAAGAGCTGTTCTTTGAGTCGCGTGTCAACAAACATGCCTGCTTGGGAAAGAATACTAGCCGTCAGTCTTCGATCAAGGTTTACACATTCTTAGGCACCAGGAACGCAAAAGTTGCTGTTCAGATTATCAACAAATTGCAGCAGTCTGGGCGCCGCATTGTACCAGATGGCCCCCGAATCATCGCAACTGGAATTTATCTTCTTTGTAACGCAACATTGGTAATTATCACACTGTAGTACCCATGGAATTGTATCCAACCCGCATTGCTGGAAAGGCTGCAGTAGGACTCAAACAGAAAAAGAACTTTACTGTCTCTCAGTCCGGCTGTCTGCTGTCTGGGGCGTTTTTGTTTGCTTTGCAATGAAAACCGACACAGCGAAATTCAAGTCACTAACGCACATTGTCTAGGTGGCGACTGAGACAGGTTCTCACAACTATTACAGTACTCTACAATTAATCCGACGCTGTGTACGGTGCTGTACGATTTGCTTTGCTGAGAAGTGAGTGGTTATTCCGTGTTGAGCTCGATTTGCACGAGGGCAGTACCCGCATGCCCCAGCATACGAGTCTCTTCTATCCACTGGTTCCATACTATTATAGTTACTTAGCAACAGGTCATGTGCTAGCCGAAGTACCATGATATGAAAATATATTTCCCGGAGTCTCATCGTTCTGTACTGTTCTAACCCACTCATTTAGTGTTGCATTCTTTGACGTCGTAGAAGACTAATGACACTTGCTTTTACCTTTCTCGTCCTTTTGGTGGTTCTTTAACGATTGAGCTTGACGTAGAAGTGACACCTGGACAAAACATTTATATCGAAAGCGCTCATATCCGTAATCCTTCTGACATCTTACATGTACATTGCTGTTACACTGATCTACACGTCCTAGTTTGGATATATTTAGAAAAAATTTTCTGGGAGTTACAAAATTTCAAAAATATTATGTTTTGCATTGGTTTGTATATACTCCATAAAATGTCCATTAGTAGTCACTTCATTATAAACTGGGAACCGTGTAAATATATCTGTAATGATGCGCAATAGTTAATATAACATAAGCAATAGTTTCAAAAGTTTCTTGACAGACGTGACGAATTTTACTCTGTCCACAATTTGCCCGTCAACCCTCTTCCTCCCCTCGCCCTCCTTACCTCCGGTACTCTCGCTCTCCCTCTCTCTCCCTCTCTCTCCCTCTCTCTCACTCTCTCTCTGCTTCTATTTCCCTCTCTCTTTCATCAATGTGTGTGTGTGTGGGAGTGTGTGTGTGTGTGTGTGTGTGTGTGTGTGTGTGTGTGTGAGTGAGAGAGAGAGAGAGAGAGAGAGAGAGAGAGAGAGAGACAGAGAGAGAGAGAAATTTTGTAAATATTAGGAGATAATACCGTGGAACAAGAGCGCCGCACATAGCAAGAAATCGAGCACGAACACATTTACGAACAGAAATAACAACATAGATCCGAGTACAGTAAAGATCTTGCCTGCAAGCGATCGGTGATAAAATTATTCCCAAATGGACTGTCGGCGTCGGAAAATAATTGACACCCATGCGGCGGGGCGGGTTAAAATTGGAACTCGTATTTCGTCGTAATGTTCACTGCAAAAGTTCCACATACCTCAGTACGGCGTCTGATCACCAGCCCGTTTCTCTGCATACGTAGGTAATGTTCAGACGGCGTTAAAGGCAGCGTTGAAGAAAAACACCGTCAATACTTACGTTTGAAAAGTCCGCGTAAACTCTGGTAGCAAGCTATTCTGTAATATCTTATAACAAATTTCGGGATGATGGCGATTGTATCATCTCTTTAGAAAAATGGCAGAATTCTGCAACAAGTTCTTTTATTTTTTTAGGTTCAAAATTAAACACTTGCCATCAGCCCGTATTTAACTAACGAATAATATCACTGTCCTCAGCTCATAGTTCGTACAACCCAGTACGCACACACATGGCAGCCAGGAAGGTACTTAAGTCCGACCCGAATTATTACGGTATTTACAGACATTACTCTTCTACAATATATGTGAGCAGATTCGGTCCTTTTCAGTGGATTTCTGATAAAGAAATAGCTCACAAAATATTCCATAGACGAATGTGAAACATGCCACGCGGAATTTTTACTAAGGCCAAAAGTTCACATGCGGTTCTCTTTCCAACAAAACAACCCAAAAACTTCGAAACTTCATAAACTGTCCATAAAAGCACCTGCTATTACGGTCACACAATATGAACACGGGAAGCCAATTATTTCTTCATTTTACAGATAATAAAGATGGAAGCGTTCAACATGACCTGCACGTCCGATAGCTAGCCAACGACTCTCTGTGCCGTTCCTTCCAGGGCATATAACTACTTGCAATGCGCGGGAAATGCTTAACCCTAATTGGTTGTTCAAAATGACCTGCCAATCAAAACAATCCTGCGAGTTCTTTCTCGCGCTAAGACTGTCTTACGCCAATCAACATTCACAGATACATTTACGTCACTTCATCATGCAAATATTAATAAAATGTTTAACAAAACCAAACCAAAAGAAAACTAATCTGTAAATAACTTTAGAAAACTATTACTCTACAAATGGCTATTCTGGCTGCCTTCTTACAAAAGCAAGTACCCTTGAACATACGTCATTAGCAAGGTAGGGAAATTACATTTTTTCATTGCAACTTCCTTAACACTTTCCCATGATATAGTTGCGTAATGTTTAACATGAGGTAACATTGAATTTTTTCGTATGTCACTCACACACACACACACACACACACACACACACACACACACACACACACACACTCATTCCAATTTACTCCCACAACAATACATTGAATAAATACTGATCTTTTTCTGCATTTTATATTGTGAAAATGAAAAATAGTTAACGTTTTTAGTTATGAATATTCAAACAAATTGACCTAACATTCTGTGAACTTCAGTAATGATTCCAAATGATACTAAAAGACAAACTGTTATGAATCCTGACTTTACTCTTACAAATGTCGGTGTGGGGTGTTTGGGTAATTTTCTCCAAATTTGTACACAATTATCTTTTTAATAACAAAGGGCAGTATATTGGCTTCTAACTAAATTGAATAATATTTAATATAGTTTATTTAGATACTTAGGGGTTTGAATAGTCTGTCGCTCGAACTGACACAGGTACCGCTTCCCACGGCTAGGCTAGCGACAGGTGCGAATGAGTCAGGCTAAGATACAAGTGGCTGTTTCTATCACCGCCAACAGATCCACAGCTACGAGCCGTACTGCAAAATAGTGCAATAAATGCTATTGCGTATTGACTCGCGACGTTACACCCAGAACTATCTTATCGAACACTGGCAGTTTATGGCATTACCTTGGTCAACGTTTTAATCCTTCAAAGCTGATGGATAACAACGGAAAATTTTCGAGTTTGAGTGATAATATTTCGCTATTCCAAATGCACACTTAACGATTAACACCTACTTTGCAGCTACTTCTGCTCAAAATAATTTCCTGTCTATACTCACGAGCCAAGAAGAGTATAACAGCAGTGATTCTTCACGGAAAGGAGATCGTGTGTTTTAAATAGTCAACTGGAGACCACGAGTAAAGGTCAAAGGTACCATTCGAAACATACGAATCCTTCAATCCTAAGAGAATCTACAGGTATAGGCTCAAGGGTGAGTAAAATCATGATGTACATTTTTGCGACTGGAACTGATTACTGTTGGTCAGTTTACCCAATCGTAGGTTCACAATAGTCGCTCACTACATTGAACTTACGTTAAAAAATGAAGTGAACGCTAAAGTAAACATTCTGAGAAATACATATGTGGCCACATCAGCCAGTTCATTATTCAAGTGTCGTGGATGTGCTTCATGATTATTAATAATCATTTCGATTATTAAATGCTACTATTTGCTTTATAATTCCTTTGATGCCTAGTACGAAAACTATTAATCCCTTCTGTTTGTTTTCGCAAGAGTAAAGTCATTTTAATCCTTTGCTTGCGATTATACAGGAAGAAGAAGATACGACTATATCGCCACGACTCCAAGTAGATATGCGTTACGGACGTTGAAGCATTTCATTAAACTGAGATTCAGGCAAACAGACGAGATCCTTGGCTGGACTATTAAAATTTTCAAAGGTATCGCATGCCGTATACGCAAGATTCAGACCTCGCAGTTACGACTGAAAAGCACGAAATTCTGCAATATTTGCATAGCGATGGAACCGGTTTATTGCAGAATCGCGAGGAACGTTCGGGAAATGCGTACTCTTGGCGGCAACCGTATAATTTGCTGAAGCAGGATAGCGCTATTTACATAAAAAGCCCTTCTTTCATTTCTGACATCAAATGTGTAGCGAGAACGTTATTAAAAGTATTTTGTCTCGGAATTTGCCTAACAAATAAGTAAATAAGAGTATCGCATTTTTAAAGCCCCCTCCGAGAAGTTAAATGTTGCGTGATTTGTTACTATTCGGCTCACATTAAACATACTTATTCATCGCCTCCAACTGTGCTGAAGCTTAAAATTTTGCTTAGGGCTAATTTTCCAGAAGAATGTGAGTTGTACGCAAATAGCAGCTTGAGACGTGACTTAGTGACTGTACAGGAAATTGCTTTTAATTTCCAGTACTGCCAAGCACTATTATTACTGTAAGAGAAGCGAAAAGATTGTCTTCCTCTTTACATTCGTCTGTCGGTAGACAGGTAAAAAAATGTCACGCCCGCAGTGAATTATTGCCATTTTATTAGGGATAAAAGAACCTATCACGAGTAATTATGTTTATTATTAGATTCCCTCAACCGATTTCCGTGCAGATACATCACATATAATCAAAACCGCTTTGAGAGTTTATTTCCGCAACCAAGAGCTGTATTAACACAGATGTGTCATACGATTACGTAAGCTGTCTATTTGTCGCACATTTGGGCCGTGGGAAGTTCAGTCGGGAATCAATTTCTTTAGCATCTACATATCACAACGGAAGGTAAAGCTGTCATCAATCCGAAGACTGATTTGAATGGCACAGTGCTTGAATAGGTCTGCTCACGTCATTGGTATATCATTGCCTCCCTGGGAGCCACGTGAAACTCACATCAATGAACATCGCCAGAGGTGACAGAAATGTTATATGACACACACAAACCCTAGGGCTGGCTGGGGATCAAACTTGAGACCATTTTATTTGGGGCCTTTATCTTCCCCTTCAACCCTTTCACTCGCTCACCTGTGGTTGCATTCTATAACCCGGCCGTTATGGTTGTTTTTCCCCCATAAATGACAAGATTTCTTTCTTTCATCTTATTTTTAAATATAACTATTCTTCTGTAAAATAAAGGAAATTAGATAACGTAACTTTTTCTTTTAATGTGCAAATTCTTATCTTTAACCACTGTTATACACTCCTGGAAATGGAAAAAAAAACACACTGACACCGGTGTGTCAGACCCACCATACTTGCTACGGACACTGCGAGAGGGCTGTACAAGCAATGATCACACGCACGGCACAGCGGACACACCAGGAACCGCGGTGTTGGCCGTCGAATGGCGCTAGCTGCGCAGCATTTGTGCACCGCCGCCGTCAGTGTCAGCCAGTTTGCCGTGGCATACGGAGCTCCATCGCAGTCTTTAACACTGGTAACATGCCGCGACAGCGTGGACGTGAACCATATGTGCAGTTGACGGACTTTGAGCGAGGGCGTATAGTGGGCATGCGGGAGGCCGGGTGGACGTACCGCCGAATTGCTCAACACGTGGGGCGAGACGTCTCCACAGTACATCGATGTTGTCGCCAGTGGTCGGCGGAAGGTGCACGTGCCCGTCGACCTGGGACCGGACCGCAGCGACGCACGGATGCACACCAAGACCGTAGGATCCTACGCAGTGCCGTAGGGGACCGCACCGCCACTTCCCAGCAAATTAGGGACACTGTTGCTCCTGGGGTATCGGCGAGGACCATTCGCAACCGTCTCCATGAAGCTGGGCTACGGTCCCGCACACCGTTAGATCGTCTTCCGCTCACGCCCCAACATCGTGCAGCCCGCCTCCAGTGGTGTCGCGACAGGCGTGAATGGAGGGACAGATGGAGACGTGTCGTCTTCAGCGATGAGAGTCGCTTCTGCCTTGGTGCCAATGATGGTCGTATGCGTGTTTGGCGCCGTGCAGGTGAGCGCCATAATCAGGACTGCATACGACCGAGGCACACACGGCCAACACCCGGCATCATGGTGTGAGGAGCGATCTCCTACACTGGCCGTACACCTCTGGTGATCGTCGAGGGGACACTGAATAGTGCTCGGTACATCCAAACCGTCATCGAAACCATCGTTCTACCATTCCTAGACCGGCAAGGGAACTTGCTGTTCCAACAGGACAATGCATGTCCGCATGTATCCCGTGCCACCCAACGTGCTCTAGAAGGTGTAAGTCAACTACCCTGGCCAGCAAGATCTCCGGATCTGTCCCCCATTGAGCATGTTTGGAACTGCATGAAGCGTCGTCTCACGCGGTCTGCACGTCCAGCACGAACGCTGGTCCAACTGAGGCGCCGGGTGGAAATGGCATGGCAAGCCGTTCCACAGGACTACATCCAGCATCTCTACGATCGTCTCCATGGGAGAATAGCAGTCTGCATTGCTGCGAAAGGTGGATATACACTGTACTAGTGCCGACATTGTGCATGCTCTGTTGCCTGTGTCTATGTGCCTGTGGTTCTGTCAGTGTAATCATGTGATGTATCTGACCCCAGCAATGTGTCAATGAAGTTTCCCCTTCCTGGGACAATGAATTCACGGTGTTGTTATTTCAAATTCCAGGATTGTATTTTTTAGTAATTTATGTAAATTAAGATTCTTCTTAACTCAAAATTACGTGACAACAAAATTTTGCATTTTGTGTAACTAAAAAAATTAGTAAAATAGTTAAGTCCCTTTTGGCGACTATACATAACTTCACTCTTAATGCTTATAGTATATTTTCCCTTATTCTGAAGTCCTTTATGTCTCCGTTCTGCAGTAAAAATTTGTGTTTCTTTATAAAAATAAAGAATATACCCTAACTCCTATGCAATATTGTCCCACTTCCAGTACATTAGTTGCATTTAAAATACAAGTAACGTAACGGATAAAAGTATTAATCTTGAAAATATTAAAAAGTAAAAGCCTAAGTGATCTTAATATTGGCCTTAATATTTCACATAGGGAAATGTGGTACTTTTTTGATGTAGGCACAATTCCGATCAAAATAAGGTTTCGCGCCACTTGTCAGTCTCGTAGTGTTTGTGTGGCGTTGCAGTGTAGGAGGTTTCTACAGCTCCTCCTGTTTTTTCCAAGAATACACGACATTGTGCTATAGAGGCATAAATTTTTTCCTGTTAAGAGGTAAGTGAATCTACTTAGTCTAACGCGCTCTTATTAATAAAGCAGAAGTAAGTAAATACTTTCAGAGTTTAGAAGAAATCGTAAAGGAATGTAAATTGTTTGATAAACCAGAGTGTATTTATAATGTGGAAGAATCCGGCTTTCCTCTTAACAACAGACCCACAAAAATAGTAAGTGGTTAAGGAAGGCGAGAAGTTGTTTTACTAACAAACGTGAAAGAGGACAAAATGTGACTGTTGCTGCATGCATGAATGCGAGTGGTACGTATTTACCGCCAATGGTCATTTTTAAAGGAGTGAGGAAACGCCCAGAGTTTCAAGATGGCCTACATTAATGAAGAATTGTTAACAGTCTTGCTACAACACTTCAAGAAATTGGTAGCCCTATTACACTTCTTATTATTTACAACCATGGCAGCCATACCAGCTTAGATGCTGCAGGATATTGTCGGGAAAATGGAATAGAACTTTTGGGACTGCCTCCGCACAGTACATACGTACTGCCACCATTAGATCGAACTTTTTTTCAAGTCCCTAAAGGATCAGTATCACAGAACTGCAACTGACTGGGTTCACCGCAAGCCCAATGAAAGCATTACGAAACAACGATTCTGTACTATTTTCTGTAATGTCAGGAGCAAAACTGCGTCCTTTGGGTGCGCGGTCAGAGGGTTACAATGTACAGCAATAAAGCCTTTTGGAAAGACATTGTTCCAGAGGAGAAATTTGCACCTTCAACGTTATTCGAGTCTCCTTCAGTCACTACCAGTCAAGCTACTAACAGCATTATGGGAGAAGAACACTTACCTTCAAAAGATGTAACTGAAGAACATGGCAAATCTAGTACCATTTCTCAGCACGATGCTCTGAAGGACATTTTGCCAAGTCCAGACGAAAATTATCGACAAGGAAGAGGAAACACACAGACAACCTGGAAACCCTCCGCAGCAAGAGAAAAATTTTTCAACAGGGCACAAGGAAAACAATGAACAAATGCAACAAGAACAATAAACAGAAATGTACGTCTGTGAGTAATGATGAAAGTAGTGTACCAAGTTTCAAATCGCCAGCAAACAACGAGAATAATTGTGAATTTTGTTTATAGTGTACAATCAGTAGCTAAGGGTGACTGGATTCGCTGCAAAAAATGCAATGTTTGATGCCATGAAGTATGAGTTGGTGCCCGAGGGAAAAAGTGCTTTTTATGTGGAAGAAGCCAGTGATCAAAATTGTGCCTAGTGTCGTACATTTTCGATAGATTTTTCTCAATTCTGTAACCTTTTATGTGTTTATACCAACATTTGTAACTGTGTAATACTTCTGTTGCATATTCATTAAACATCCAATAACAAGTGCCATACTTAAAATGACTTATTTTCTCAATATATTTCCAGTTACAATAATATTTGTCAGAAATGATCGAAATTGTACCTGTAAGTAGGCTGTTTAGGTTTTTATATTGGTAACGCCACGTAGCGCTCTGTATAAAAATCACTGTCTGTGCTGTGTGCAGTCTGTGGCTCGTTTGCATTGTTGTCTGCCATTGTAGTGTTGGGCAGCTGGATGTGAACAGCGCGTAGCGTTGCGCAGTTGTAGGCGAGCCGCCAGCAGTGGTCGGTGTGGGGAAGTGAGATGGCGGATTTTTGAGAATGGATAATCTGGAGGTGTGTCCATCAGAAACAGTACATTTGTAAGAATGGATGTCATGAACTGCTATTAAGGTAAATACATTGTTTGTTCTCTATTAAAATCTTTCATTTGCTAACTATTCCAATCAGTAGTTACTGCCTTCCGTAGTTTGAATCTTTTATTTAGCTGACAGTAGTGGCGCTCGCTGTATTGCAGTAGTTCGAGTAACGAAGAGTTTTGTGACGTAAGTGATTTGTGAAACGTGTGGGTTAATTTAGTCAGGGCCATTCTCTTGTAAGGATTACTGAAAGTCAGATTGCGTTGCGCTAAAAAAAAAATATTCTGTGTCACTTTAAGCACAGTCATGTATAATTCTTCTAAGGGGACGTTTCATATACCACCTTACTTACAGAGATACCATGCTCTTGCATCGTTCAGAGAACTGTACCGACAAATTAAATTTTTTTCATTGGATGATGTTGTTAGTCAGCACTTAAATTTCGCTACACTCGACGTTTATGATATTATCACGTAGTGTACGTATTGGTCCGACAGTCCGGTTACCATGTTGTTAAAGAACTGTTGGAGATATATCAGTTTTAGGTTAGTTGATATTCTGTTGATATTTAAAGTATATATTTTATAATTTTGATGGGCTGTTTTCGTCTTTTCTGGTTATAAATAAATTCCTCTCGTTTCCATTCTCTAAACCTTTTGTTCCTAGTTTTGTAATAGGTGCATATTTTGGATTTAGATTAGGTTCCGTATATTTTAGCTTCATTTTACTTGACACTACGATTAGCAGCTCCCATAATTTCATTCCTCCTTTACGATTGTCCCTAGACAACTGGTGTTCGTCATTGGACATCACTTCGGAGTGAGACATTGCTATATCTTCTACCTCACTTTCCGCATTAACACTATTGGCAACAATATAAGAAATTGAGCCCACCTTGATGCAAAACACCTTGTTATTTGTTTTATTATTTATTTCCCAAACTATTTTCTGTTGCCACTTTTCCTCAACGTACATCATGACATCTGCAAGTTCTCTGGACGGCTTGTAGCTGATTCTGTACAAAGAAAACAAAACTTTCGCACTTTGTTTACGATCAAGAACTAATGGCAGTTGTTGAGGGACCTTTATTTACATCATTTTGCTTCTCTTCGCTAGTGCTGCCAGCATTTTTGTGCTTAGAACCTTCCGTCGAAACTTGACTCAATTTTTCTGTACTAGGCATCCAGTTGTGTTTATTTGTGACTGTTCTGTCGTTTCAGAAGGTGGATCCGGAGTTCCTCCGCTGGATGTGCTATCGACCGCGTTGCAAGACTTGCCACTGGAACACTACCCATCAATCGCGGCGCTCTGAACTTCCTTTATCGCGGACGTTGCTGAGCTGCTTGTTGTAAATCGTCTGACAGCGATTCCAGTGTCAACTTTTACTGTTACTGGGCCTCGACATTTCTAGTCTCAGCTGAGCTATCAGTTTCGGCTACACTACCAGCTTGGGCTTGACTGACAGATAATGGAACAGTGTTCGCCTTTCCTTAATCTTCATGTATGTCTCCAGGTACGTACAGAGGGGAAAATGCGCTTTCGTGTGAAACGTTTCTAACATCACTACTTTGTTCAAGTTTAATGTTTATAACACTGATACTATTAACAACAACTGAATAACTTTGAACTGATATAACACGGTCTGCTATCGCTATTCCACTTATTCCTGATAAGAGGTCAGGAAATAAAGTTTTACGTTTAGTTAGGTTAGTAAAAGGCGGAATTTTCTTCCGTTTTTATTGATCTTATTCGCATTTGGACAGGGACCAGATTAATATGTGCTCAGACCTCTTTCCGAAGTGCAAGAACGTTTCCAAAAGTCTGCAATCTGAGTTTTGTTGGTTCGTTTGTATCTTCCATGGCGATATAGAAAACACTCACACATATGTGAAATTTTCTTCGACTGGACTAAACATAAGCTTCCATACAGTTTCTGTTGCTAATGTTAACTGAAAGTTAGAAGCTCACTTGCGAATTACACGTTCGTACATTAAGTAAGAGCAAACTTTGAAGTAGAAGGTTGCCTCATTAGTACTACGTTGCACACCGTCTACTTGATTAATTACGTGTTAATTACATGTAGTTAGTTACCAGTTCTGAGTTTCGAGACTGCCGGCAGCTCATTGTCTTTCACAAGTTTCAGTTACATAGTATTCTTACCTGAGTGGGTTTCCATTGTTGATTACACTTTCCACGCGATTAGGAAAGTGTAAAGACTATCACTTTGGTCGTAACGCAGCTGTGTAATGGAGGCTACGCGAGAAGGCACGAATACCCTGAATGCATCGCACATAATTAAACAATCGTGTGATCTACCACTAAGAGCGACGAGGTGGAACAGTGGCTTAGGGCTCCTTAGTCCGACACTTTACCAGTGAGCCATCGAGCCACACCTTTCTATACGATATACAATAAATATGTAATAAAAATATTATATATATATATATATATATATATATATATATATATATATATATATATATATATATATATATATAATAAAAAAGGCTCACTTCTACACATACTTTCACGGGCAGCCCAGCTGGTCGTCAGCTGATGAAACTAAAAATTATGCATGGGACTTAGGCTATATATTATTTCGTTAGGTGATAGAGCAGTGGTCGTCAAATGTGAATGCTGAAGAGCCAATGTTGATATTGTGGGGTGACACTTAGGGCCACGTTTGTACCGATCTTATTATTAATTTGTAACTTACATAAATTAGTATGTTGTGAACACGCAACAGACTGGCTACAGAAAGGGAGCAATAATTTGGCCGCAAGTTCTCAGGTACTGACCGTTAAAAGTCGGCGCCATGTGGACGATTGCTGCCACGCACGGCGGCCCCAAAGTTGTGCCAGCGCAATGACCTGAAGGGGTGTTGCTGTGCTGTCTTTGTGACCGGTTGATTAATTGATTGAAAACAGTACTTCTATCTATATTTAAATGCATTATTGAATATGAGACACGATCACAAATGTTTACTAAATGTTCCGAATGTCATTTTTCTTCTACTCATTGCGTTTTACTACAACAGCCTTCATTCAATTTCGCATTCCTTGGTACAAATATGCATCGCATTTGGAGATGACCTTCTCTATAATGCGTATGCATGAATCTATTTTCTGTGCTTAAATTTATACCATAGCAGCTGATCGGTGTGAGTCGCATACACCCGTGAATTGTCTGTACTGGAAGACAAACAATAAAAACTTTCCCCTGTTACGTCTTATAACTCCGCAGTGGCCGCATTACTTTCCCTTTTAACCATAAGGTAAGTCGCTACCTTACTTACCTCAAGGCCGAGTTCACTAACGTCAATTAAAATTAAACACATTTTAAAATATTACTGTCTAAGCTTTTATTGTCGCTGAGCGGGAAGAGACAGTCTTAAGAATCTCTTAACGTTAGATGAATTTTTGGATTCGACTGTTAGTTGCTGGATGCATTGTATAAAATACGGCTGAGAGCAGCGGTCCGCACGAATACTTGATTTGATGCTGTGAGTGGTGTCTACTCATAAAGTTACGACAAGGAAGATGTTGAAGCATACATGTGGGAAGAGGAAGAGTGATATGAAAGTACTAATTTATGACCAATAACCTCATAATTTTATATTTACCAAATCATAGATCATATTATAATCCACAACATTTTACGCCTGGATGGCGAGGATACTTTAGGTTTGCTCATGAGTCGATGGTTTCCCTTGCTCGAATGAGCAAGTTGCTACAGTAGCTAAAACAGTGGACTCCATTTGGAAGAAGAGGGTTTCGAATCCCAGTCCTATAAACCTGATTTAGATTTTCCTTTTTTTCTCGACTCAGGCTATTTTTGTATGATTTGTCTGAAAAGAATACAATCAATTTCCACGCCATCCTTCTCAAGCTAGCCTACGTGAACTGCATCTCATGGCTTTTTTGTACACAGGATCTTGCACCTCAATCTTCTTCTCCTTCTTCCTTTTACAATTCATCTCGACCCTCCAATCACCGCCCATGGTATGGACGCAAGCACAGCTTCGAGTTTTAAGCGTGAGCCCAAAAATCGAATTAGTTCTTTGCGTTGGAGTTAAGTGGAAGGAACGCTAGGCCCCATTTTATCTAAGAATGAGACTGCACTCCAAACGGATTATTGCAATTTTTAATATTTGTGGTACGTGAAGATTAGGGCTAAAAATTAATTTCTTAGAACAGTTTGCTGCAATTCTCTAAATTCTCGAGAAAATCGACTTTGTAGATTCCAGAGCACCTTCAATTCGCTAAAGCTAGGACCATTATTCGCTGGACACATGGCTCAGTAATAGAATGCTTGTCTGTCATTTGGGTGGCCCAGGCTGGATTTCCAGCGGATGCAGACTTCTAAACTAAGCTGCATGTTCTATTTGGATTATGTTGAGCATACAATATGTAAAGGTAAAAATACATTATTTATAACATTTTTAAAATTTAAAAATCTTGATTGACAAGCTTTTATAAAAGACCGGTATTAAAATTTTATATTTGCAATTAAAACTAAAATGTTGTGTACTATATGTAATTACAAAAAGAAAACGCGAGTTCTTCAGCAGAGAATTAATTATAAATGTGTAAAATATCATGAATTTTGTGTTTAAATTACGTGGATATTCAAATTACACAGGAGAAAATTAAAAAGCAATGACCAAAACAAAACTCAAAACTGTGATATAGCGATTATCAGTCTTGAGTGCTACTTATTTTTTCGTCTTTATGTATTTTACGCTACAGGGATACGCTTCAGGGAAATTTTCGTAGGACGTGCATATTTGTTTATACACACCTGGAAATGGAAAAAAGAACACATTGACACCGGTGTGTCAGACCCACCATACTTGCTCCGGACACTGCGAGAGGGCTGTACAAGCAATGATCACACGCACGGCACAGCGGACACACCAGGAACCGCGGTGTTGGCCGTCGAATGGCGCTAGCTGCGCAGCATTTGTGCACCGCCGCCGTCAGTGTCAGCCAGTTTGCCGTGGCATACGGAGCTCCATCGCAGTCTTTAACACTGGTAGCATGCCGCGACAGCGTGGACGTGAACCGTATGTGCGGTTGATGGACTTTGAGCGAGGGCGTATAGTGGGCATGCGGGAGGCCGGGTAGACGTACCGCCGAATTGCTCAACACGTGGGGTGCGAGGTCTCCACAGTACATCGATGTTGTCGCCAGTGGTCGGCGGAAGGTGCACGTGCCCGTCGACCTGGGACCGGACCGCAGCGACGCACGGATGCACGCCAAGACCGTAGGATCCTACGCAGTGCCGTAGGGGACCGCACCGCCACTTCCCAGCAAATTAGGGACACTGTTGCTCCTGGGGTATCGGCGAGGACCATTCGCAACCGTCTCCATGAAGCTGGGCTACGGTCCCGCACACCGTTAGGCCGTCTTCCGCTCACGCCCCAACATCGTGCAGCCGCCTGCAGTGGTGTCGCGACAGGCGTGAATGGAGGGACGAATGGAGACGTGTCGTCCTCAGCGATGAGAGTCGCTTCTGCCTTGGTGCCAATGATGGTCGTATGTGTGTTTGGCGCCGTGCAGGTGAGCGCCACAATCAGGACTGCATACGACCGAGGCACTCAGGGCCAACACCCGGCATCATGGTGTGGGGAGCGATCTCCTACACTGGCCGTACACCTCTGGTGATCGTCGAGGGGACACTGAATAGTGCACGGTACATCCAAACCGTCATCGAACCCATCGTTCTACCATTCCTAGACCGGCAAGGGAACTTGCTGTTCCAACAGGACAATGCACGTCCGAATGTATCCCGTGCCACCCAACGTGCTCTAGAAGGTGTAAGTCAACTACCCTGGCCAGCAAGATCTCCGGATCTGTCCCCCATTGAGCATGTTTGGGACTGGATGAAGCGTCGTCTCACGCGGTCTGCACGTCCAGCACGAACGCTGGTCCAACTGAGGCGCCGGGTGGAAATGGCATGGCAAACCGTTCCACAGGACTACATCCAGCATCTCTACGATCGTCTCCATGGGAGAATAGCAGCCTGCATTGCTGCGAAAGGTGGATATACACTGTACTAGTGCCGACATTGTGCATGCTCTGTTGCCTGTGTGTATGTGCCTGTGGTTCTGTCAGTGTGATCATGTGATGTATCTGACCCCAGCAATGTGTCAATAAAGTTTCCCCTTCCTGGGACAATGAATTCACGGTGTTCTTATTTCAATTTCCAGGAGTGTATATTTCCATCCGACAGGAATCGAACCTGGCAACCCATGTGTCAGAAGAACACTGTACTACAGAGCCACTTTCACGAATTAAAAACTCTTGGAAAACTTTGGAGACCGCGCGAGGTGGTGCAGAGGTTAACACGCTGGACTCGCGTTTGGAAGGATGACGGTTCAAACACGCGTCGGCCTCCAAGTCTATGTTTTTCGTGGTTTCCCTATACCGCTCCAGGCAAATGCCGGGAAGGTTCCTTTGAAAGGGCGCGACCGATTTCCTTCACCATCCAAGCTTGTGCTCCGACCTAATGACCTCGATGTCGACGAAACCTTAAACCCAGTCTTCCTTCTTTCCTTTTTTTCTCGAATTTCACGTACACACTATCGTGGCAGAAACGGTACAGGCACATATACATTCTAAGAAGCAGGGTTATCGGAGAAAAATAAGAGGAGACGAGTTCCTAGAATGACTATCAAGTATACAGGACTGCCACCGCTATTGCCAGTGTGAAGCTGTCACGACGTGAGTCTAGTACACAAGATAATACAGTTAAACTGTGTGCATGTACATTACGGAGTAATTCGCATGATACATTGCCAGCAGGCAACAGGAAGTTATTTTGGGTGAGCAAGAATACCAGAAAACTAAGAATTTCGTGGAGAATTAAGTGTGTTAGCAAGTGCTACATGAGAGAAGTGGAACTACATGTCGAAGTGTTTTCAATAAGAGTACTATGTGTAGTTTCCTTGTAAGAATAATTTTAATTGCACATTGTTTTGGGAAGCATAAGAAGAACTGCTATCGGAATGACAGTTTCTAGAATGATTCCAAAGCAAAGGGCTAAGAATCCTCTGGACAGATATGAAAGAGATGAATGAAGCCAAACCATGTTTTGCTTAAGTTGATATGTCGTTTTAGCTTCTGTCTATAAATTGGAGTGGTGGAAGATTTTTGTGTACATAAGCATGGCAAAAGGCCTAGCAGTGAAATATGTTTCGTAGTATTTGAGTTAATGAGCAGGGCTACGGACCCTCGAAAGATGTTGTTAGGTTAAGCAGTACAAGCGTGAGATGAGAGATAGATTTATGGAGACAGGAAATAATGCAGTAAATTGTTT
This sequence comes from Schistocerca gregaria, assembly GCF_023897955.1. Taxonomy (NCBI): domain Eukaryota; kingdom Metazoa; phylum Arthropoda; class Insecta; order Orthoptera; family Acrididae; genus Schistocerca; species Schistocerca gregaria. The sequence continues at coordinate 550,259,440 of NC_064931.1, forward strand.
GGTGTGTAAGAGTACCCGATTTAATTTTGGGTTCTTGTTCTACGGGTTAAGGGTAGGAGTAAGTAAAACACAGAACTGGGCCGGATTAAGACCCAATGGACCGGGTATTTGGCCGTTTGAGGGGCAGTGTAATGACCCGAGTTAGTCTGCGGACAGAAAGTTAGTAGCCTTTATCGACAGTAAGGAGAAATAGTATGGAAGCGCCGTAGAGAAAGGTTCGTTAACAGCCGCGGGTCGGTAGCCGCCTCTGTGGTATTGTATGTCACAGTAACAAACACACCAGTCGATTTTGCAGAGAGTGTAACCGAGCTCAGCGATAAACGGCGGTGCCGCACAGTGATAACAGGTTAGAAAATAGGGTGGTGTGACCACAACAATGGCAAGTCTCTTGTTATGGCATCTTGATTAGGCGCCGTGATTCAGTGAAACAGGTAGGCAGTGGAGGCATATAAATAAGTCTAAATCTTAAGGCTGGGGTCACTTGTCATCACCGGAAGCCAGCTGCACCACTACTATGTCAGTCAACAAGACGAGTCCTAGTGGGAGTTAGCGCCACAGTGCCTGCCGCCAGTTGACTTCTGTTTCAGGACAGTGGATTGTGCCTTACTCGCCGTATTCTGAACACCTACTGTGGCCGTTGTGGAGCAGAGGGTCCGTTCCCTGAGTGGAATGCCGTCACAGTACAATGCCAAGTGTCCCTGACAATAACGGCTGTGGCCTACGGAGGCTGCCAGACTCGTCAGCGCGAAGTGCCGACTCAGAAGCTCCAGGCGGAAGCCGCCGCTCGTTCTGCAGCCCCAGCCAAGGTCAGTCAGGAGAGCTGCGCCTTTCTCACTACGCCACGTATCGAAAAAATCATTCACTGTTAACACTATTTACCCATTGACCCCCTCTTCTCTGTGGTATTTTTCCTATATTTGTAGACACAGGCTTTACAACGAGCAAACCAGAACAACAGCGGCTTATCACTACGAAGGTAGATCAAGTTTTGCTATAACAGGCTACACAAATGCGGGCAGGTAACAAGGACTTTGAGAATGAGATAGGTGCATTAAGAGAGGAAAGATCATATTCCAGAATGGCAGTACCTATCCTAGATGCCAGTACCTGCCTGTTCGTCAAACCACCTGCAAACCACCTATATTTCTCTACCGTTACACTGAAGAAAGCCGCGGGGGTACAATGAACACTTAAATCTTTATGTGCTAGTTCTGATCTCTCTTATTTTCTTATTATGATCATTTCTTACTGTTCCAGCACAATATTTTCCCGATCGGAGGAGAAATTTAGTGACTGAAATTTCACAACAAGATGCTGCTGCAACGATAAACAATATTGTTTTAATGATTGCCATGTCCTCCCCCGGTAGCTGAGTGGTCAGCGCGACAGACTGTCAATCCTAAGGGCCCGTGTTCGATTCCCGGCTAGGTCAGAGATTTTCTCGGCTCAGGGACTGGATGTTGTGTTGTCCTAATCATCATCATTTAATCCCCATCGACGCGCAAGTCGCCGAAGTGGCGTCAAATCGAAAGACTTGCACCAGGAGCGTGGTCTACCCGACGGAAGGCCGTCGTAACACGCCATTTCATTTCAATGATTGCCATCCCAATTCACGTATCACATCCGTGGAACTGTCTCCCCTATTTCGCGATAATACAAAACTGGTTACCCTACTCTGATCATTTATGTTTTCCTCCGTCAGTCCAATCTGATGCAGATCCCACATGGCACAGCAGCTTTCCGGACGAGGGTGCACAAGTGTGGTGCAAGGAGAGTTATGAGAATGGTTTGAACAGAGCTTCCTAAAAACTTAGCAGGAGCCAATGGAACGGCAATCGAAAAGGAGGAGATCGTTGCAGTGAATCACATCAGGTGGCATCAGGTGTTACCCATATTGTCATTGAGGTCACATACGGTGACACTGCCGTCAGTTGCAGTGTAAAAGCGAAGAAAGGAGACTAGACTTTAAGGCCACATCGATGTCAAGGTCCGTATAGATGGTGCACAAGCTCGGATCCCTTCAATGGGGAGGGGGGGGGGGAGGAAGGAATTCGTGCATGCTCATTCAAGGAAATCATCCTGGCATTTGCCTAGAGCGGTTTAAGGAAATCACTGAAAACTTCAATCTCGTTTGTCAGAAGTGAATTACAATCGTTGTCCTACTGAATGCGAGTCCAGTGTACGAGTCCACTGCAACACTTCACTTGGTAGCGCAGAAAAGGAAATGTGAATAGTGAGTCATCGGGAATGGGATTGTAAGCAGAATAGGAGCACGTTAGAAAATTATAGAATGGGAATGGGAACTTGCCATTAAACGGCAATAGAGACTTCGGAGCCACCGGGCAACACTCCCAGCAACTTTTAGCCTAAGTGAAACACATGCACATCGGAATTTTGTTTAACTGGGTTAGTGGATGGAATGGAACACAAGTTTTTATTGCCTCAGGTGCACATACGCCTGTGGCAAGTTTGGACCTCTTGGCAAAGCGACGGTTAAATCCTCCTCTGCAGAAGCTACATGGAGTAAATGGTAGTGACCTGAATTTACCGGGAATGACGATACCGATTTTTCAGATAGGAGCAAAGCATTTCCATAGATATATGGAAGTTTAGCCTTCTACAGGCGATGGTTACTACGAAATATTACGTTTCGGTTTCCTATGTGAACATCACTCTAACATTAACCTTTGGAAGACTACATTTAACGTGTCATTGAATCACTGAAAAGAATGTTGCGTTGGATAAGGCAGAGTGACTTGTACGCAGAAGGGTTTTACATGTGTAAGAGGTAGATGGTAAGCCGGTGGTAACCGGCAGAATAGATAACTTTCGAACCGAATAAATGTAGTTCTCTAAACCGTCGTTGGCTACAAATTTGGAAATTTTGGAAGAAGATGATCTGGATAGAAAAAATTCGGACCCTAGTTTGCCTGTTGAGTTGCATTACGGGAGAAAGTAAACCACATTGAAGGGACACATGTATTAGCATTGGAGTGGTTATTGTTAGTATTTGAAGACATGTTAAATCATCGTGTGTCTCTACCAGTGACTCTGGTGATAGAGAACAGAATCACAACTGGGATTGTGCCACCAGTGTATATTACACACACACTGTATGCCTCATCACCTACAAATGGTGATGGAGGAGTTTATTAACCAACTACACTCCTGGAAATTGAAATAAGAACACCGTGAATTCATTGTCCCAGAAAGGGGAAACTTTATTGACACATTCCTGGGGTCAGATACATCACATGATCACACTGACAGAACCACAGGCACATAGACACAGGCAACAGAGCACGCACAATGTCGGCACTAGTACAGTGTATATCCACCTTTCGCAGCAATGCAGGCTGCTATTCTCCCATGGAGACGATCGTAGAGATCCTGGATGTAGTCCTGTGGAACGGCTTGCCATGCCATTTCCACCTGGCGCCTCAGTTGGACCAGCGTTCGTGCTGGACGTGCAGACCGCGTGGGACGACGCTTCATCCAGTCCCAAACATGCACAATTGGGGACAGATTCGGAGATCTTGCTGGCCAGGGTAGTTGACTTACACCTTCTAGAGCACGTTGGGTGGCACGGGATACATGCGGACGTGCATTGTCCTGTTGGAACAGCAAGTTCCCTTGCCGGTCTAGGAATGGTAGAACGATGGGTTCGATGACGGTTTGGATGTACCGTGCACTATTCAGTGTCCCCTCGACGATCACCAGAGGTGTACGGCCAGTGTAGGAGATCGTTCCCCACACCATGATGCCGGGTGTTGGCCCTGTGTGCATCGGTCGTATGCAGTCCTGATTGTGGCGCTCACCTGCCCGGCGCCAAACACGCATACGACCATCATTGGCACCAAGGCAGAAGCGACTCTCATCGCTGAAGACGACCCGTCTCCATTCGTCCCTCCATTCACGCCTGTCGCGACACCACTGGAGGCGGGCTGCACGATGTTGGGGCGTGAGCGGAAGACGGCCTAACGGTGTGCGGGACCGTAGCCCAGCTTCATGGAGAAGGTTGCGAATGGTCCTCGCCGATACCCCAGGAGCAACAGTGTCCCTAATTTGCTGGGAAGTGGCGGTGCGGTCCCCTACGGCACTGCGTAGGATCCTACGGTCTTGGCGTGCATCCGTGCGTCGCTGCAGTCCGGTCCCAGGTCGACGGGCACGTGCACCTTCCGCCGACCACTGGCGACAACATCGATGTACTGTGGAGACCTCGCACCCCACGTTTTGAGCAATTCGGCGGTACGTCTACCCGGCCTCCCGCATGCCCACTATACGCCCTCGCTCAAAGTCCATCAACCGCACATACGGTTCACGTCCACGCTGTCGCGGCATGATACCAGTGTTAAAGACTGCGATGGAGCTCCGTATGCCACGGCAAACTGGCTGACACTGACGGCGGCGGTGCACAAATGCTGCGCAGCTAGCGCCATTCGACGGCCAACACCGCGGTTCCTGGTGTGTCCGCTGTGCCGTGCGTGTGATCATTGCTTGTACAGCCCTCTCGCAGTGTCCGGAGCAAGTATGGTGGGTCTGACACACCGGTGTCAATGTGTTCTTTTTTCCATTTCCAGGAGTGTATTAAAGAGAGTTCCAGTCCATGTGGAACACAAGTGGTTATTATTGCGAAAATGAGTATGAATGAAACCAAAGCTCAACATTTTTCTTCGATTCAAGATATCTTAATAATAGCATGATTACAAACACTTGTTGGATCACAAATATAACAGATGTTTTAGATGCTTTGGGACAGTGCAGATATTTTTTCATCATGGATTTGCAGAATGGTTATCATCAGTTGGAAGCAGGAGTGGAGGTCCGACAGACTGCATTTATGGTTCGTTGAGGGCACTACCGATATCTTCGTATACTATTTGAGGTTAAAAAAATATGCCAACCACGATTTAGCGTTTGTTTTGCAGTGAATAAGACTGAAATGGTTAATGGTATATTTGCATAACATAATTGTCTTTGAAGAGTGTGTGGAAGAATATGTGCTGTGATTAAGGGAGGTTCTTAAGACGTTGCACGTAGTACACATATTGTGCAGTGTAGACACATGTCACTTAGAGCTACAAGAGGTACGATTTTTGGGGTAACTGATTAGTCATGATCGTGTTCAGACACATCCCATGTTAGTAATGGCCATACGTGATTTTCCAGTATCTCATATGGAGACGGAGCTACAGTCTCCCTTGAGATCTCTAAGTTATTAGTGCAAGTTTGACTCAAAATTTGCAGAAATAACACGACTACTAATTCACTTGTTAAAAATAGACTGAAACAACAGTGCACATCAGCGTGTGCAGATGCGTTTGGTAAAATAAAAGAGTTATTCATAACTGGTCTTACTTTGATATATATAAACTATGAGAAGGATTTCGTCATGTGACGCCGCGCGGGATTAGCCGAGCGGTCTAGGGCTCTGTGTGGCTGGTCCCGGCGGAGGTTCGAGCCCTCCCTCGGGCATGGGTGTGTGTATTTGTCCTTAGGATAATTTAGGTTAAGTAGTGTGTAAGCTTATGGACTGATGACCTTAGCAGTTAAGTCCCATAAGATTTCACACACATTTGAACATTTTTTTCATCATGTGACGCAAGCAGTCATGTGCTTAGCTGTGTATTTTGAAGAAGTAAAGAGATTGGAGTGTCTAGTAGTCTACATTTCACATCAGTTAAGCACAATAGAAAGAACTAATTCTAGAATAGAAAAACAAATGCCACGCGGGGTAGCCGAGAGGACAGGGGCACCTTGCTACGGTTCGCACTGCCCCCTCCGTCGGAGGTTCGAGTCCTCCCTCGGGCATGGGTGTGTGTGTGTTCCTTAGAGTAAGTTATTTTCAGTTAGATTAAGTAGTGTCTAAGCCTAGGGACCGATGATCACAGCAGTTTGGCCCCATAGGAACTTACCACAAATTTACAATTATTTCCAGTTCCAAAAAAGAAATGCCGAGCCTTATACATGGTGTAAACTACTTCCAATGTTGTTTATATGGCAGGAAATGTAAGGTAGTAATTGATCACACATCCTTAAAGTGTATACTGTGGCTGTAAGGAGTATCAAGCAGATTAACATGTTGGGCTATGAAATTTATCAAGTACAATTTTGAGGTAATCCATAACCTCGCAATACTCATGGCATTGCAGAAGGTCTCTGCAGAAACGTTGATGTGCTACAGGGAATAGTTTACACCACCTGGCAAAAAGTGCAAGCAGCTGATGAGGACTGTGAGAACTTTGCTACACAGCCACATTTTATTGTGTATGACAGAGTGTTATGCAAATAAATAAATAAATAAATAAATAAATAAATAAATAAATAAATAAAAATAAAAAATCTTGGACATCATTTTATGGTTCCAGGCATAATACAAGAGGAAGAATTGAGATATGCACATGATTACAAATCACCATTCCATGATGCGAAGAACCTCAGAATGGCATGTGACTGATCAATACTGATGGCGTACAAAGTAGCAAGAGATGGAGAAATATGTAAATAAATGTGTATCATGTGTGAAGTGAGCTAGTCAGCTAAATATTCCACTGCAAAGGTTTCTGGAGGTTAGTAAGTAATTTGAAATGATTTGTATGGACCTCTTGAATCCTTATGTTTAAATGCTAGCAAGGAATCGTGTGCCAACAATAGTGTAACATTTTTCGTGGTAGTGAGCGCGGTAATCATCCCTAGTCAGCAAGTCAACACAATGGTTCAGGCTATGGTTATTGAAGTGTTCCCGAGTCAATGATTATGAATCAGGCCACAGTCATCAAAAAAATTGTATTTTATTGCGTATTTGTAAGCTGACGATGAATGCATTCCACCCAAAGGTGATGGGAGAACAGAGTGACTACTCCAGACAATAGGGAAAATATTACATCATGATATCAGTAGTCATCATAATGACTACGATACCCTGTTATCATACATTATCACAGCATATGAATCACAAGAAGATGAGGAAACATAAGCCCAGAAAATTCCATCGCTATACTAGGTAGTGAAGACTAGAGTATAGAAGAATGAAGAGTCAGTACGGAATTTCATGATAACTTAATGGGTGGTATGGAGACCAGTACAAAAAAACCAGTATAAAGGTCCTCAAACGTCAGGAATGAATGGAACAATAGAATGTGAAGTTGTCTGTATGCCATATAGTATGATGTCCAGGTCCAATCTCCTTAAATTTCCACCTTTTTGCAGGTTATTCTGTTTTAATTTACAGTTCGTAACCAACTAATTGCAGTCGAAGTCCACGTCTGCCCCTGGAAATATCTTAAAATTTAAAACCTGGTTCCCAAATATCTGTCTTACCATTATATAACCTGTCCGAAACCTTCCAGTTTCTCCAGGACTCTTCCACGTATACAGCCTTCTTTCATGATTCTTAAATCAAGTGTTAGCTATGATTATGTTACGCTCTGTTCAAAATTCTATCAGGCGGCTTCCTCTTTCATTCCTTACCGCCCATCCATGTTCACTTACTACTTTTTCTTCTCTTTCTTTTCCTACTGTCGATTTCCAGTCTCCCATGACTACTAAATTTTCGTCTCACTTCACTATCTGAATAATTTCTTTTATCTCACCATACATTTCTTCAATCTCTTCGTCATCGGCGGAGCTAGTTGGCATATAAACTAGTTGCAGGCGTGAGCTTCGTGTCTGTCTTGGCTACAATAATGCGTTCACTACGCTGTTCGTAGTAGCTTACCCGAGCTCTTATTTTTTATTTATTATTGAACCTACTCGAGCATTACCCCTATTAGATTTTATATTTATAGCCATGTATTCACCTGACCAGAAGTCTTGTTCCTCCTACCACCGAAGGTCACTAATTCCCACTACATCTAGCTTTAACCTATCCAGTTCCATTTTTAAATTTTCTAACCTACCTGCCCGATTAAGGGATCTGACATTCCATGCTCCGATGCGTAGATCGCCAGTTTTATTTTTTCTGATAACGACGTCCTCCTGAGTAGTCCCAGCCCGGAGATCTGAATGGGGGACCATTTTACCCAGGAGGACGCCATCATCTATTAACGATACAGTAAAACTGCATGCCCTCTGGAGAAATTACGGCTGTAGTTTTCCCTTGCTTTCAGCCGTTCGCAGTACCAGCTCAGCAAGGCCGTTTTGGTTAATGTTAGAAGGCCAGATCAGTCAGTCAGTCAGTCATCCAGACTGTTGCCCCTGCAACTACCGAAAAGGCTGCTGCCCCTCTTCAGGAACCACACGTTAACCTGGCCCCTCAACAGATATCACTACATTGTGGTTGCACCTACGGAATGGGTATCTGTATCGCGGAGGCACGAAAACTTCCCCACCAACGGCAAAGTCCATGGTTCATGGGAGGAGCTACCTGTACTACAGTCGTCCATGTTTGGATTATGTGTCCCTTTTGGGGCACGCTGGACTCTTTACCACAATTACTGGCACCGGTCCTAAAGAAGGTAGGAGGGTGAATGAACGGGAAGGTAACACGGCAGTTAGTGTACTGTACCTGCCCAATCTATGTATACCTTGCCTTATACGTAAAGCCCCAGAAACTAAGAGTGATTATGAATTATGAATTCTCTGCTTCATATGACAAAGCCAACGCACATGGCCACAAAGGACATTGTGCTATAGGCGCTGTGCAGCTCTCCAGCCTCGGAAGGCTAGGCACCTTGCAGGTACGACCACTAAAGAGTGGTGTGCTTTTCACCTGATAAGAAGAGTGCATTATGACAGAGCATCGATTGATTTGGAAATTCACACAAAATGAATGATGTTAAGGAATGAAGTGTTGAGGTTAGGCAAAGAATCGATAGGGTTACACAACGAAGTCAGAAAGAAGAGGTTATTAAGAGAAAGATAGTGGGAGTTCCTGATTCTGCGACTTTCTTACAATCATCTTTGGGAACAGTTACATCAATATATGAATTTGATTCCACACACGATATGCTGATAAGATACGGAGGGAAACAGAAGTTTCCAGAAACCCAGAGGAATGGTCTTCCATGGAGCAGACAAACATGGTACCCTTGGGGGGTTGGGGGGGGGGGGGAGGTTTAAATAACACTAGTCTGTTGGGGGGCGGGCAGGTGGTTAATGACAGAGCTGACTAATTTTTAAGGATGACAACCAGTTCAGTGAATAGCGTTTTGAGCATATTTCAGATCAAGGTGGACCTGCTGGAAACCCGGTTGACCACGGCAAGGCTCCTAAGTGCTCTTACCACCAGCGTGTGGGATGCCCAGGTAGAGTTAAGTTACAGGAAGGTATACTACGCCATGCAAAGACTGTTAGCCACTAACCTGTTACCGCCGAAATATTTTCTGGCTGGGCCACTAAAGGCATGAGACAAACTGCCAGATGTGCTGAAATTCATCGTGCCTCCAGAGGAAAATATATATCACAATGCTGTCCCGATGCGTGAGTGGTGATCAACGCCGGCCTACGCACGGTGTCACATTTACCAGTAGCAGATACCGACTCCAGATAGGAATATTATGTTATGCCGCTGTACCGTGTCAGATGTGTGACTTTAGGGAAATTTGTACATATTAGAATGAAGACAATTTAGCTGGTTGCATCAAATAGAAAATATCACACATTGTCAACAGAGGAGCTCCGGCGATGCGAAAGACAGCAGATTCCCTTCCATTGCACTCTGTACTGTCGAGGATACCTGCCTCAGATATAGGGTTATATCTCAGGAGAACCGGTGCAGGAGAATTTCCATCGGACGTCCTCGAAATCCAACTATTTTCCAGAGTAGAGGACCTGACTAGGTGTAAACATTGACACAGAAATTTTGGTGAAGAGTATTTCAAGTGAAACTCATCTTCGACACTTACATATCAGTAATTCATTAATTACATTGCATGAGCAAATGTTGGTGTTCATCAGTTTATCAGTTTATTGAGAATATGTTTATGCCCGTTCTAGTGTTTCATAAGGTGATTACCTGCTTATTTAGCCGACTACATGTGTTTAGGCGTGAAAACAGCATTCGGATACTTATCTTAGGGTTTGCAATCATGTTTCAGACACCAGTTTGACATAAACATTGCCATATTTTGTGTTGTTGGCGCATTTTTGCAGATATTTTAGACACAGAGAGAACATTTTGGTACTTGGCTGCACCAGAGTTGTGTAAAATAATTAATTTGAGGGAATCAGTGTAATGTTTACTTGACTTTGATATCAGAGGATTTTCTGATTTGGTTATAACATTATTTACTTTCATCAACAAGAGCAATTTATGCTGTAGTGCACAACTGTGCTTTGCTATGTGGCGTGCATGTCATATTACGCTGACGGCTTGAGACTTGTAGGAATAAGCAAAAGTACTTAGTCAGCGGTTCAATACTTTTGCAATCTCACAGCATGTTTTGACCCAACGAAATGTAGAGCGCTTTCTTTCTCAGACGAGTTGAGATTTGCAAAATGTGTAGTCGGTGAGTCACGACTTCCTGACGCCTGTTTGCCTGCCTTGTGACACTTAACAGCAATTTAGAGCTGAAAAATAATTAATCTGACGATTCATTAGAGCTTTGCACATACACAGGTGCTGCTTTACTTAATTTTCTGCGTAAACATGGTGCACAAAACAGTGTTTGGATACATTTGAGCATCCTGAATCTACTGTGAAACACTGATAGCTACACCTCTCACGTAACTTTTGTTAAACAGGTGAGTGAGCAAAAGGAAGTAAAGATTTCCACATACACATTCGATGGAGAGAGATCTCATATGCAAAGAGTACTCTTTTAATTTAGTTTATTTATTTACTGAAACTAAGTTACGATTGTGTGGTCTCATTTTAGTACTCCGCTGAAATTGGCTCGTGAGGATGTAAGGAAAGGGATACAAAGCATGACTGGGCTGACTTCATTATTCTTTTACTTTATTTACTTATTTATTGAAACTGCTTTCTGATTTGGCTGTCTCATTTTAATGCTACGCTCTGGCTGGAGGCGAGTGGGAGACAAGGGGTGCAAAGTACAACTGCCCTACTACATTAATTTGCTAATGGAAGTAGAGGGGAAGGTAAGGGGCTACAAAGCACAAGTGGGCTACGTGAATTAGTTAAATTTATTTTATTTATTTACTGAAACTATATTATGAATAGGCTACCTCATTTTAATATTACTTTGAGAATGATTCGAGAGTGAGTGTGGAGAGCAAAAGCTCAACTAAATTAGACTGTCATCTTGAATTTTTCAGTTTTTTTCGGAATTATTAACCCCTGTCATATCCCATTTTTAAATTTTCTTCCATCTTTAACTTTTAAAATTTCCTTTATCTGCCATCTTGAACAAATTATTACTCCCAGCATGTGGACAACCCAAAAGTGATAGCTCAAAGTTAGTCAGAATTCCCATTGGAAATACTATTCATAATTTAATTCTTTTGTGAAACTTCCGTCAGTTTATTTAGAAAGCATTCTTCCTAAGTTATTTACCACCTGCCATAAATATTTTCATTTCTACGTCAAAATATTTCTCTGCCAGGAAAAACGTAAGACCTATTTTACATGTTAATATGCGGAGTATTAATCTCCGATTTTTGTATCTTTGTCTGTATAGGGTGGGCGCGGTTATTAACGAGTGTGGCATGGTTAATTTAAGAAGACGTCAGATGTCCTTCCTGTGGCCATCTTGTTTCTCCCTCGGACGGAATGTGTGTACCCCAGCAGCTGCGTGTAATATTCACATGAAATTGTGCATATATGTTCCACATCTTCGCAAATCATGTAAATGGAAATGTGGAAATTTGTGGTAAGGTCTTATGGGACCAAACTTCTGAGGCCATCGGTCCCTAAGCTTACACACTACTTAATCTAACTTAAACTAACTTACGCTAAGGACGACAAACACACCCATGCCCGAGGGAGGACTTGAACCTCCGATGGGGGACGCCGCGTAGACCATGACAAGACGCCCCTGATCGCTCGGCTACCCTGCGCGGCATATCATGTAACTGACGAGAGACGTGGGTGCCAGTCTGATATACACCAAGTCGGATTTGGGTAACCGCCTAAAAATCACATCCAGACTCGCCGGCACACAGACCATCCTTGTTAGTCCTCCGGGTGGATTCCATCTCAGGCCTGGACATCTCCTCGTACAGCAATTAGCACTTTAACGTACATAGCAATGTGACAGTGTGGAATATTAGATACCTTATTTCTGTAGGCACGTTTGAGAATTTGAAAAGAGAAAAGGATATTTCAAAGTTAGTGTGGGAGTTGGTGAACTGCAGTGGCAGGAAGACCAGAACTCTTGGTCAGGTGAGAATAGGGTTATTAATACATCAGATAGTGATAGAGCAGCAGTAGGCCCAGTATTAAGTAAGGTAATAGAAATGCAGATAAGTTACTATGGGCAGCAAAGTGGAAGAGTTATCACAACAAAGATAGACATGAAGCCAAAATACACCACAGTACTACATGTTTATATAACAAATAGCCCCACAGATGATGAAGAGATTGAGAGGCTGTATGACTGTGTAAAGGAAATTATTCATATAGTTTACTACATTCAGACGTTCTTGTTGTGCTTTTTAAAGGTAAATGTCATGACAGACCAGTTGGCTGTTACAGTCATTGTATTTATGCAGTGCCTAATAAAGCATATAGGCTCACGGGACAATATGAACTGGGGGAAAGGAATGGAAGTGTTAGCTACGATGGTAGGATTCTGCATACAGCAAAATTTATGCTGTATCCTACAAGCAGTCCACCAGCAGTACACATAGGTGCCACGAGTTTCCGGTTCAAAGGTCTGCCGGCGCTGCATTGTCGCTATGTCAATACTAACAATCTTGAGCATCCAGCATAGTGTCATCGAGAAATAAATACAGCAGTCTAGGACAACAACAGTTACGGGTTGCTGCTATAGGAAACTATGGCATCTGACACTGTAACCAGCAGCACCAGCGTCACTGACAGGCAGCTCGTTCATCAATAATGCGAGGCATGAAAATCACGGCATAAGTAGCATCCTCCAGGTCACGTGCCTTCAAGTAAGCCGTGCCGTATTCCTTTTCCTCTACAGTATTTATGCTGATGCATGACCACATTCAAGGTAATTCAGTCCAACCTACCAACCCAGAACCAACACAGCATCACAGCTGCTGACTCCAGACCAAGTTCCGACTGCCGATCCAGGTCCCTCCTAGCCTACACCCTCCTCCAGTGCAGCGAGTCAGTCAACCACGATTCTTCATCTCATCGACTCGTGGTCTCTTAGTACTCCAGCCTTCGACTCCTATTCTTGAGCTACCAGCTGTTCTAACCGAGCCTTTACCTCGTCGACCGCGGCGTCTGCGGAATCCGAGCTTCAGACATGGCATAGAGCTATAGTGGGCTTTACCGGATTTCAGTACCAGCCGGCCAGGATGGCCGAGCGGTTCTAGGTCCTACAGTCTGGAACCACGCGACCGCTATGGTCGCAGGTTCGAATCCTGCCTTGGGCATGGATGTGTGTGATTTCCTTAGGTTAGTTCGGTTTAAGTAGTTCTAAGTTCTAGGGGACTGATTACCTCAAATGTTAAGTCCCATAGTCCTCGGAGCCATTTGAACCATTTTTTAGTACTAAACAGCAGTCCACCGTACGACCTTACCGCAGATATGCATTAGACTATGTCTCATCGTCATTGTATTCTGAACACCATTCAGCAATCCAGATTGTGACTTGTCCACAGATACATATTAGACTACCACACAAAGTTATTGTGTTTCCATCATGCACACTTAATTAAGTCATCAGATAACTGTGTGACAGTAGCAGCACTTCCTACGTTCAGAAGTTCTTGTTGTGCTTTTTAAAGGTAAATGCAATGAGAGCCCAGTTGGCTGTTACAGTCATTGTATTTACGCAGTGCCTAATAAAGCATATAGGCTCACGTGACAAAAAGTCATTCATCCCAGAGAAATCATTGCAGTCATTATTCAGTAACGCGTAATCCTACTCCTGAACTTGATAACTGCCTGGGTTTGGTTAGAAAATGAGGCAATAAAGTTGTGCAGGTACGTCGCATTTAGGTTAAGCCACTTGTTGAGGATTTGATCACACAGTCCCGTCAAATTGCGGAGATCCTGATGTCAGCGCTTCATGCGCTGTTCCAACATGTACAGATTTTCAGGGGACACATGTCAGGTGATTGTCCAGGCCAATCGGGTTGTAATAGGGTGGGACAGTGTTCAGAAAACCAATCACATATTCTTTTAACTCCATAAACTTTGCTGTTGTCGTCAACATGTGTCTGTGGAGGTATTACCTCTTACGAAGTGACCGACTCCAAATATTCGTTGTTTGCAGTTCCTGTCGAAGTGATGTCCCACTAAAAGATTGGTATGGACCTTCATTCTCTGCCTGCAGCAATTCTTGTGGCATTTGGAAGTGATTTTTATTTCACAAACCCTGAAATACGTTTCAGGTGCCTCTCAGTGAAGATCTTTTTCTAACTACAACTGTGAGATCGTGTTTCGTGTCCACCGTAGACACGTTGAATAATTGGCTGTGAAACATCTACAGATCGAGCAATTTGTATGGTTTTGAGGACAGAACAACAACTGTGTAAGGTGTTAGCATTTTTGGTTTAATGTTGCAATCTTATCACAGAAATACACGCAATTACACAGTTTACAATGTGACAATGTTATGACAGTTATCAGACGAACTCATCTCGTCCACAGAAAGAGAAATGATCCTAAACACAGCAATGGTAAATTTTAACTAGAAGTTTCCTTACAACATTCTTCTTACAACTATGTCATGGTGTAGGCCAGTACTACGATAAATCATCCACTTCTGGTTCAAAGTTCGGTACTATTTAGGATGACAATCAAGTCTACGGAGGATGGTTACTTTTGTGACAAGTTGAGCAAAATATTACTCAAGGTCGCTCCAGCTTACAGTGGACGCAACCTGGTGAACCAACAAGTTTACGACTCTGTTCGCAGTATTTACCTCAGCTGTAATGAGCTGTCATCTGCATGGCTGCTCTCATCCTATGAAATTCCCACAGAAATTAAGCCTTTACTGATTTTTACAACAGAAACTATCCCAATTTTTTTTGTTATGCAAGAAAACATATACTCATTCCTAGCTTGGAATATAGCGATAAGCACACGCACGGCTGGAGCAGCTTGCATATTAAAATGCCCTCTCAGTCGTCGCAAGAACAATTAACTAACTGCCTGTTTCGTTTCTCCACAGTTGGAGCTCAACGATGCTATCTGAATGTCAGCCGCAGTGAATGCTGTGTTTACACAAATTTCTCCTCTGTATCGTACAGAGCGTTATGTGCCCCATTCTGAACTTGACGCCACTTCAGAGAAGAGTCTCTGAAAATTTAGCCCTTGTATTTCTCGTAGCCAAACTGCCTCCCCACCTGGGTTCTTTCGTCCTCCACGTCATTGATTTATTTCGACCAATAGGAGCGTTCCTCTTATTTCTGTGGAAACTCCCTCTGCCAATCGCAAGGGCCCTACCATTAAACTGGGTCGAAATCTTGGCACATTACTCCTTTCTAGCTCGTTTCCGCCAATCGGACGTTTTGTGCCCACTCCAGATGCCTAAAAGTTACATTTGTGCCACACGCTGCTGACGTGGTCACTGGTTTTATTTGTATCCATTTGGAATTCAGAAATGCAGGTTCTTTCAGTCCTACGTCTGGTGCCCCGTCACTTGCTCTCCAGTATGCGTCACCTGTCCGCTCGCTGACTCCCGCCGCGGACGCCCCCTATGAGGTTACGTGGTGCCTCCCGTAGTGTGGTCTCTGCTTCTGCCCATGTCTGCTTCCGCACAAAACGTTTCCTCTCGCTGATTCTTTCACCTTCTGCTCATTGACATGCATTATATAGGAGCGGTGTGTTAGTAACATCGATTGAGTGTCATCCCTTTTGCATTACATACTTATAGGCAAATCTGCTCATTACTGCCAAACTAAGTTAGTTTTCATATTCACCTTCCCGTTACGATGTATAAAACTCTTATGTAAGGTGCGAAATTGACTTTCATTTATTCTGCCACCTTACAACCTCATACACTGTATGGCCATAGGCAAGGCCGAACACCATTGCCCCTTTTTTGCCACTCTGTCATTTGCATACATTTATCCATGTTTACGGACAATGACCGCTTGAAACATAAATGTCTCACTGATCGCTACTGCCTTATGCTCTGAGTTGCAGTGCACATAACGCTCAGCATCTGAGTTGATCACAGTGCCATCTGTAAAGGCTTAACGATTCATTTGTGCGTGCACACTGGGATGACATACTTTATTTTCTGGCAAGCTTGGTGTTACTTGTCTACTTGGGACCTTGTTTTTTTTTTTAAGTGCACAGGGCTCCAACCCTTGCATTGGCGATGAGGATAAACAATTTTTCCTACATTTCATCTCAATCATTAGTTACGATCTTGACATTTCCCAAGTCTTCATTGCAGTTCATTATAAATTTTTCGTACTCGCCAGTCGTCTTGCGCAATGATCTTAGCATTGGGCGATGTGGCCGGCCATTGTGGCGGAGCGGTTCTAGGCGCTTGAGTCCGGAGCCGCGCTGCTGCTACGGTCGCAGGTTCGAATCCTGCCTCGGGCATGGATGTGTGTGATGTCCCTAGGTTAGTTCTGTTTAAGTAGTTCTAAGTCTAGGGGACTGATGACCTCAGATGTTAAGTCCCATAGACCCATTTGAACCATTTTTGACGATGTGTGCAACTTATTTTCTGAAGTCCCTGCGTAGGTATGACATTTCGTTGCAGAGGATGAAGGAGGAATATGAGAAGGACAGTTGAATTGTAGGCACAATGACATTCCAACAGATGATTCCAACAAAATAACAGTTAAACCACTGCGCAAAAAGTAGTTATTGGAAGGGCACTTGAATACTATTCACAGCGTAATGAGCAAGCGTGCAACTTGCGGAGCAGATGAAATAGGTGTTGAGGCTCCTGTTGTTCACAATGCACATGTGATCTCCAGATAATATGCGAATGCCTCTGGAATAAATCAGCCCAACTTTGTTCGCATTTTGAGCGCAAACAGCTTCTATGCATACCCAGGGTTACTTCACAATCCAATTAACGAGTGGAACTGTAGTGGACAGGTAATTTTAGGATAAGAAGTTCTTTCTTCAGATAATTATCTTTACCGATGAAATTAAGTTTACAAAACGTGCAAAATTGAATGACAGCAAAATGCATCGTTAGGCCACTGCGCATTCGCACTGGATGAGGCAAGTTGAACATCAGTGGCAGTGGAATGTTAATGTTTGATGAGAGGTTATCGGAGACTATGTGACTGGTCCTTACTTCGTTGAAGAAAAGTTGATGGGTGAAAGGTATACATACAACATGTTATCGAGGAGCTGTGTCTCTCCTAGAGGAATTACCATTTGAAATACATATATGTATGTGGTTCCGGCACTATCGGTGCCCGACACTCTATTCTCTCGTGGCTAGAAAATACTCATTCTATTCTTTACTGGTTGCTTGACGTGATATGAAGGTGGTGTCAATTGACGTGCACATTGTATGATTTCACGACACGGAAATTTTTTATGTAGATTGAACTAACCGAAGAATCTGTGCACATATCTCGGCAACTCAAGGGGATTTAAAATATCGCATTGCTGCAGCATGTTAAGCTGTGTGGAGGGAATCTCTTTAGTCGACCCAGAAGCCGTTCAGCACCAATTGCAAACGTGTATTGCAATAGACGGCAGGCATTTCAAAGCTTCTGAAATAAATGGAATTTTAAGGATGACACAAAACTTTGTGCAGGTGTTTGCTTTTATTGAAATCTGTTGTTTGAAATTTTGTCTGTAATTTGATGTATGTTTCGTCGATTTTGGATGATTGTAAGCATTTTTAACTTATTTTGAAGTAATTTACTGTACAAGTAATTTCTACAAGGTCCATGATCAGTTGTTCAGTTACCACAATAGATTTTGGGGACTGTTTGCTTTAGAAAGTGGTGATTTATGCCGAGTTATAGTAAACAATCTTCTTCAGAGGTTAGCTGCATTGATTGTTATGATATCACGTCCTGCTTGTACTATAATGCATGGTATTGTCCACTTTTTGTAAGGCGTATTAATCCTTTCGTAGTGTGTATTTGGACGTGTTGTTTATTGGCTTGAGTCTCTCTCTCTAATATGACTCCACCAAATGTGACATTTCACAAGAGAAGAAATGAGGGAAACAGCTTCTACATACCATGTCCTGTTGGGAGTTCGTACCTAGAGAAGTTTGCACCACCAACTGTTTGCAAGAAGAATCTTGTGAACAGTAATGAAGTGCACAGTGACAATGACTTCAGTTTAATATTAGGTTTAAGTGTACTGAAAACATTGTCTAATCAAACTGCATGCCGTAATTTGTGAAGTGGAGAGATAAAAATTTCTGAAAATGACTTAAAAACAAAAGGTTTAGTCCTTAGCTTGGAAGTCTCTTGTTCGAGTTTTGAGAGCGAGGAAGAATTTTGGACATCTGAAAAATGTAAAAACAGTGACCTTTTCCAGACGAACGTCGGTTATTTCTATGGGATGAGACGCATCAGTAAAGGCCCTATGGCTGGAGAAGCTTTGTGTGCTCTTATGAATCTGTCATGCTCCGTACCAATTTTTCAAGATGCAGAGATGCCTTAGGGGAAACAGTAAAAGTAATTGCAGAAGAATCAATGAAATCTGCAATAATGGAAACAGTTGAAGAAAAGATTGTAAAAACGATATCTGCATACAAATTCTTCCAATTCATATTGAGTGTTGTATGGAGGGGGGGGGGTTCTTCATCTGAAATTACGGTCCTGTGTTTTTAATCTTCTCGTTCTAGTAGTATATGATACGTGAAATCTGTTTATGTACTGCATCTGTGTGTTGTGTTATACACCCTGTTTTCTCATTTTAAATTTATCGCCTTCATTTGTATTTTGCTTCGTCAAAATTTTAGGATAAGTTATTGCATAGGAGGTGCTCCTAGTAATTCCATCTTATTAATGTTTCATGTGTACTACATTTATAATTTTTTAGTGGGTATGTATATCCAGTTTACGATCTCTCATTCTTACCGCCATCTGCGTGGCAGCGCCACCTATTGAGGTGATTCTGTATCAGGCGTCAGTACTAGCACACGACGCTGTGATGCATTATGCTTACTACATGAGCCCCATCTTATTCTGTTACTCGCTCCTGAGAACGGAAACGTGCTATGCAGGTCTTGGAGTCACTCGTGTCCATCTATAGAAGGTAAGTCCTTATCATAAGGCTTCGGCAATATGATTGCATTTCTCAGTGTCCGATCACTGGTGAATTTTCTTATCTTTTTTTACTAAGTATATTTCTAGCTTCTACTGAGTTTAACGAAGGCGATATTGGCCTGATGTATTCGACGATGCCCTTGGCTACACTGTCTAAAGGGTCGTTCTAAGAAATACCAAGTTAAGGTATTTGCTCTTTCAGTATTTCAGCTGTTTATACACGCCTTTGGGTTATTCAGGTCTGCACAACGCGACCGCGATTCTTAAATAGAAGTATTTATTCTCTGTTTGTCTATGTAGATCAGCCTGAAGATGCCTAAATAAGGCGAAACACGCAGTTGAAAAATAAAAAGCTAAAGTTGCTACCAAGACTGTTTTAACCAATACTGATATCTGCATAGCATTTGACGGATCATGGCATGAATCTCAAAATTCTTATGTAGCTGACTCAAGTATTAGTACCGCGAAGATGCTTGATGTTGAACTATTGTCAGAACACCGACATTGATACACAAAAGTGGGTACCAATAACGAAAATATAAAATATGAAGAATGCAATGGAGAAATGGAAAATGCCGCAGCTGTGAAGATCTTCCAGCGCTCTCAAGAAAAACGTGGGGGTTCGCTTTGCTAAATTCACTAGTGATGGTGATTACAGATCACTGAGATCAGTGACTGACAGCATGCCCTATGATGACCTAACACCTGAAAAGTTACACCGTGTCTATCATGCGCAGAAATGAATGGATATTCGACTGCGTAAAAGTAGACTGAAATTTGTAGCAAAAAGCTTGAATATGGCATGATTACTACACAACGTTTCTCTGACAAAACAATCAGTCAGCTAATTGAATGAAGAATACATACAATGTGCAAGGAATGAGAAAAGCAGTAGGGACAAAGATCTTCCACAAGACGTCAAGTGATGAGAAACCGGCACACTGCTTGTGTTCAATTGACTGGTTAAAACACCGCAAAGCTGTGGCAGCAGTAACCGAATATACCCATAGAAATACCATTTCTGAAGCTGTTGGATCACTAATGAGGCCAGTATATTGAGATCTAGTATACCCATATCTTCTGAATAAATGTCTCGCTGGAAAAACTCGAAATGCAAATGAATCTTTCAACAATTTCCTATGGACCAGGACGCCCACAAACGTATTTGTGGGCTTGAAAACACTGACAACTTGGGTCAATTATGCTTTGAACACCTCCAGCAATGAAAATACATGCAGAATAAAGGTTCTGGAGCAATTTGGAATTCAGTCAGGCAGTATCACAAAAGTAGTCCTACAAGAACTGGATAAAAGCAAGCATCCAAGCAGAAATTTTGGTCAAAAATAAAACAGAAGCAACAAGGTTCTTCAGACGGCAAAAAGGACTGGTTGATTCTCAAGAAGATAGAGATTGCAAAGCTGGAGAGTTTTAAGCTGTCCCCTCGCTCAGTAGTGAGCTTCCCTTTATTTCAACCTTCAAGTGCGATATCTGAAAAACAATTTCTTTTGGCGAATGCTTCACATTATTTCAGAAACTAATTAAGTTAATGTTCTGAAATTTTTACTTTTTACTGACATCGGTATTATATTTATGTGGATGTACAATGGTAGAGGTAGCACTCAAGGTTGACCACAAAAAATTTAAAAAATTACATAATGGCCTTAATTAAAAATTCATATCTTGATTCCTAATAAAACTATTAGATCAGTGAATGTGTAAGATTTTACTCCATATCCTGAACAATTATTTTACTACTTTGGGTAATTACTGTGGAAACGGAATCAAACATGTTAAATTTAATATTATCAGGCTAGAGCATTGATACTTCCTATACGGACATTTTTACGAAAATGCTATTTCGTGACTTCCTTTTCGTTAATGTTTCTGATGCCATTTTGCAGTGAAAGTGTGTACTTATCATTAAACACTTACTGATAAATTTTTATTTTGAAATTTTCACACTTTTTAGCCCCGTTTTACAAATCTATTCAAATTTTTAGGTGTACATTACTTCTAAGCCTTTGGGAGAAACAAGAACAGAACTGATGTCGTAGCCAACTTTTCGATCATACTTTGACGCCGTGTTCTTTTCTTCAAAGTTAATCTCTCAGTCCAGCCACATTTAACCTACTGTGATTAGTATCGGTATTAATTTAAGTAGCATTCATTCCTTTTCGCCAGTCCTTTTCCTGCCACTGTTTTCCTTTCTGTTCCTTTTCCTGCTACCGAATTCCCGTCACCTATTACAATAAAATTTTCACTTCAGTTGTCTCAAAAATTTCCTTTATATCATCAGTCATTTTCTCCATCTCTTCATCATTTGTTGAACTAGTTGCCATATAAATTGCTGAAAGGTTCAAACTAAACTTCGGTCCAGTTTCAGACACGTACCCGACTCAAATAATTATTATTGATGGTGACTGTAATTTAGCCTCGATATGTGTGAGAAATTACATTTTGAAATCTGCAGGTACACATAAATCGTCGTTCGAAGTTATGTTAAACCCATTTTCAGAAAATGATACAAAACAGTTAGTTCCTGGGCCTAGTCGACTAGTAAACGATTGTGAAAACACACCTGACCTCTTAGCAAAACATAATCCTGAGCTAATAACAAAAACAAAGCGGATACAGGGATTAGTGAACACAGGGCTGTCGTAGCGAGACTGAATATTGTAACTCCCAGAGCCACCAAAAATAAAAATATACCAACATCATCATAAATCAGAGGCAATCTCCACTCCTTTCAAATCAACAATGTGCAGGTAAGCGTAGACCGGATGTGGCTTGAATTCAAAGAAATCGTATCCACAGCAATTGAGAGATCTACGCCAAATAAATTAACAAACGACATGTTGACCCCCTTAGTACACAAAAAGAGTCAGAACACTGTTGCAGAATCAACTAAAGAAGCAAGCCAAATTTAAGTGATCGCAAGATCTCCATGACTGGCGATCTTTAACAAAACCTCGAAATTTTGCGTGGACTACAATGTGATACTTTATCTCGAAACCTGGCATAAAATCCAAAGACATTGTGGTCGTATGTGAAGTATTCTAGTCGCAAGACACAATAAATACTTTCTCTGTATGGTAGCAATGCAAATACTATATTCGAATCAAAAACAGCTCCCAACATGGGTAACTTAAAAGTAGATATCCTAGGAGCAGTCAAGCAACTTAACTCGCTTAACAAAAGCAAGGCTTCCAGTCCAGACCGTATACCAATTAGATTCCTTTCAGAATATGTTGATGCAATAGCTCTATACTTAACAATCACACAACCGCTCACTCGACAAAGATTCGCACCCAAAGACTGGAAAGCTTCACTTGGCAGGCACTTAAGTGTGATTTGCATACTATCCATGCAGATGTAGAGGTAAATGTACTAATGTAGTGGATGTTGGCTTCTTATCTATTTTGGGTGCGATAATGCTTGCACTTTGCTCTTGGTGGTACCTTACCTGGATTCGTGTTACCTTGATTATTTTTAGGCCTACTGCTGCAGTACCCCTACCTGGTTTTGCATTAATAACCCTCTACTCATCTGACCAAAGTTCTGGTCTTCCTGCCACTGTACTTCAGTAATTCTACATTATCTACTTCCTTTTAAAAATTCTCAACCGTATCTATCCAAATTAAGGGAACTCATTTCACAGTCCATCCACTCTTGCACCTATGTGTTAAGGTGCCCCTTCCGGGTTGTGGAGATGCGCTCACTCCAGATGTATCCACCTGGCAGATTAACGGTGTGGCGCTCTGCCTGCATTGAGTAGTTTTCCACATTCGACTAGATGAATACCAGGATTCTACCCAAGTCGGATATCAGTTACACGACTTGCAAACACTTAGAAAAACTTTTCACTATTTTACATGAATAACACGACACTCAGAAAGTTGGGGTACAGACATCCCATCCCAGGGTGTAACAAGGTGACGAAAGAAAGAGCATCTGACCACCCGTTACGTAGTAACCGCATTTGGACAGGATCATGAGATACTGGATGACTGGTCGAGGGCGTCGACGGAGAGTCGCAAAAAACCACGCAAATATAACAACAGCGATGGATAGTGAATCGAAATTGGGAGCCTGGACGTAGCAATAACAGGAACCAAATGACTATGGGTACAACTAAGAATATGAGAGCGCAGTCGGAACACGACTGAAGGCCGGGCCCTGCACTGATAGATTTACAGCGCAGGCGAGAGCGCCGATATGCTGGGCAGGGGGCGTGGCTCACACACACAGCGCTGAGGCGGCGACAGCTGCGCTCGCAAATTTTAGGAGTGCCGCCTACCAACTGTCGTCTATGTCCATGCGTACTGGCGTTCTTTCGAGCTCTTTGGCCCATTACACCGTATCCCCTACCCTCCCCCCTGAAATTGGCGGAAATAGCCCGAAGCGCCCTCGACGCAGTTTCAGAAGGTGACCCGGTTGCACAGTTGCTCTAGTCGTGATGGAGCCCACCAGCTGGGAGAAGGAACGCCTGCGTATCCGGCAGTAGAACTTCAGAGACAACACACAAACAATGAGAGAGGGGAGCCCAGGCCCAGGGTTCTGGATCAGCACATGTTGAAAAACAAATAGGCCATGCATGTCAATGGCGATGTGAGTAGCACTAATGGGAAACGCCACCTATTTGTGTTGTTGCTCTATGTCAATGTAGAATGAAAAGACCTCCCGTTGGTCAATCTTAGTTAGGTTTAAAATGACAAACGTATCAGGAATAACAATGTACATATAGAAGACAGCACCTCCCGTTGGTCAATCTTAGTTACGGTTAAAATGACAAACGTATCAGGAATAACAATGTACACATAGAAGACAGCACTTTGCATCCACACCGTACCAGACGTGCTACCAAGCTTTTTTATACTAAGATGTTTCTCCTCTTTCAGATGTCCCTTTGAATGATTACTGATCCTACCAGCTAGCATCATTCTTCTACCGCAGCTCACCGCACCTTATTGCTCAATTTTTAGACATATTTTTATATGTCATCCACACCTACCGTTTTAGCTGTATTTGTATCATGTGTCTCTTTAATCTCAATGTATTCTGTCAGATTGGCCTTCAGGTATTTTTGTCGATTCCTCATGTTTGTATGTTATTATATTTATTTTACATTTGCAGATCTATTTTGTACCGATCTTGAGAACCACACTTATGTAAGCGGAGGGACCAGTGAGCCCCATTGTACGCTCTTTTGCTGCTGGATACTTCGATTCACCACCTCATTGGTTCCTACATCAGTAACTTCCACCGCCATGATCAGCTGGCTTCTGAGCCGTCTACAAAAGTCATTTCTATGTCGTGCTGCCCATTCGGGAGCTGTGATTCCTGGTCCTAAGCACGAGTTCACTTGCTTATTTCGTTATTATTGTTTCACATGGGCGTGAGTCATACCCCTTTCCCGCATGACTGACTGGCCCGAACACCACACATTTTATGTTACCATAATTATGTGAGTATACTGCTTCTCATAACGGTAGGGTTCATTTCGGTAAGTCAGGCCCACAGTACTTGTAAGCTAGTAGCTCCTGCTCTTGTTTTCAGTTGGTGGCACCTGAAGATGAAGCTGTATGCTTCGAAATCTGTAGTGGAATAAATTAAGAAAGTACTGGAAAGTGAGGAGAATTTTTATTCTATAAATATGTTCTTCATTTTCAGATGTTCACTTGATCAAATATTTTGTATGATGCCAAGGCTCTCTAGACATGGAACCTGAGCAAACACAATATCCGGAAGGAAGGCAGAGTCGATATCATGGAAGTAGACTCTTCGATAAATTTATTTATCATTAATCGAGTACAAAAAAATAGATTATTTATCATAACATGCAAGTATAATTTCAGCTCTCAAAAATTGAAATTTTGAACTAAAATAAATTGCAGTAGGCAAAAAGCAGCCAACAAGTTTCAACAAAATCTTACTTTTACTAGGTTTCAGCATCTAGTGTGGGTGTCTTCAATATATTATCCGTAGTTATATGTAGCAGTTGTGTGTGTATGTCCTTAGGATAATTTAGGATAAGTAGTGTGTAGCAGTTAAATCCTATAAGATTTCACACACATTTGAACATTTCTTTGACGAACAAATTTAAAAGCAATAATGCTCTCGTGACATGTCTCATGCCACCTGCAGTGGCTGTCTATTATGTTCTAATTTTATTGGCTTTTACCACCTTTATATCAGTTGCAGCGTCCTCAGCCGTATGTCGTTTCAATATTAACTTCTTAATGAAGTATTTTATATTGTGAGGGCATTATTGCTCTTAACCATGTTAGCCAGTTACTACATGTATTTGAGGATTTTCTGATGAAGACACCCACAGTCGGTTTCGAAACCGGGTACAAGTAAAATTCAGTTTCAACTGATTGGCTGTTTTATACGTAACAAAGAAATTGTATTATGTGTGAGATATCGAGTACAATACAAAATATTGAAGCACGATGAACCTTCAAATTGAGTGTTTCCACACATAAATTATTTAT
This sequence comes from Schistocerca gregaria, assembly GCF_023897955.1. Taxonomy (NCBI): domain Eukaryota; kingdom Metazoa; phylum Arthropoda; class Insecta; order Orthoptera; family Acrididae; genus Schistocerca; species Schistocerca gregaria. The sequence goes on from NC_064931.1 coordinate 550,285,191, forward strand.
AATGCTTACTCAAATACAAACAGCTCGCCTAATTGCAGTACTGAAATAAATAATAGGTTAGCAGATGAGCATACTTCAGTACTTCAGCCATGGACCAAATTCACCTAAATATGTAATAGTTGGTTCTGAAAACATGCATGGGCACTAATGCTTAAAGTCAACGTCATGATGAGAGCAAACAATATAATTCTCCGACAAGAAAGTCGTCTCTCCCTATTCATTCAGTAATCGTGATTTTTCACGTATTTCGGACGTTCAACTTACTATGGGAAAGAACCGGTAAACTTCTCACCGAGTAGAATTTTAGTGTCTGGTGCAATAGCATCGAATGCATACACTATGTGGGAAGTTTGACTGAAAAAACATCTATCGTACCTACCTTGCTGCCAAAGTTTCAAAATGCTTCGTCTGAAATCGACTAGAATTCAAGACGTAAAACATGGATAAAAGTGCTCAGTCTTGATACTAAGAGGGAACAGTAGCAGAAAATATTGAATTTCCAGATTAACTGAGATATCTCCCACAATTTCATGCACCGGGTGTGGGGAGGCGTCTTAAATTTATGATTATGGATGTTTATTGTCTTTGTTGTACGCCGTCTTTCACACGCGAGCATGGCAAGTATTTTTGTGGGCAGACAGAAAGCGATGGATAACACACTGACCATAGTTTCCAGTCTGCACGGCCACATTCTGATTCAACACACTCTAAGAAATGTTTCTATTCTCTTTCTACTTAGCGGGATGAGGACTATGATTATAAATGAAGGTACAAAGTTTTAGTTCATTCATATACTTAGTAAAGTATCTTACGCACAACACTTTGAAAGTCACTATGTTCAATAGACAGTAAATCTTTCTATCCTAAACAGCACTGTTATCATTTAAGATGCGACCTCTACGGTTTTAATTTGTAAGACATTTCCAGGGGCAGATGTGGACTCTGACCACAATCTGTTGGTTATGACCTGTAGATTAAAACTCAAGAAACTGCAAAAAGGTGGGAATTTAAAGAGATGGGGCCTGGATAAACTAAAAGAACCAGAGGTTGTACGGAGTTTCAAGGAGAGCATAAGGGAGCAATTGACAGAAATGGGGGAAAGAAATACAATAGAAGAAGAATGGGTAGCTTTGAGGCATGAAGTAGTGAAGGCAGCAGAGGATCAAGTAGGTAAAAAGACGTGGGCTAGTAGAAATCCTTGGGTAACAGAAGAAATATTGAATTTACTTGATGAAAGGAGAAAATATAAAAATGCAGTAAATGAAGCAGGCAAAAAGGAATACAAACGTCTCAAAAATGACATCGACAGGAAGTGCAAAATGGCTAAGCATGGATGGCTAGAGGACAAATGTAAGGATGTAGAGGCTTATCTCACTAGGAGTAAGATAGATACTGCCTACAGGAAAATTAAAGAGACCTTTGGAGAAAAGAGGACCACTTGTATGAATATTAAGAGCTCAGATGGAAACCCAGTACCAACCAAAGAAGGGAAAGCAGAAAGGTGGAAGGAGTATATAGAGGGTCTATACAAGGCCGATGTACTTGAGGACAATATTATGGAAATGGAAGTGGATGTAGATGAACATAAAATGGGAGATACGATACTGCGTGAAGAGTTTGACACAGCTCTTAAAGACCTGAGTCGAAACAAGGCCCCCGGAGTAGACAACATTCCATTAGAACTACTGACGGCCTTGGGAGAGCCAGTCCTGACAAAACTCTACCAGCTGGTGAGCAAGATGTATGAGACAGGCGAAATACCCTCAGACTTCAAGAAGAATATAATAATTCCAATCCCAAAGAAAGCAGGTGCTGACAGATGTGAAAATTACCGAACTATCAGTTTAATAAGCCATGGCTGCAAAATACTAACGCGAATTCTTTACAGACGAATGGAAAAACTGGTAGATGCAGACCTCGGGGAGCATCAGTTTGGATTCCGTCGAAATGTTGGAACACGCGAGGCAATACTGACCTTACGACTTATCTTAGAAGAAAGATTAAGAAAAGGCAAACCTACGTTTCTAGCATTTGTAGACTTAGAGAAAGCTTTTGACAATGTTGACTGGAATACTCTCTTTCAAATTCTGAAGGTGGCAGGGGTAAAATACAGGGAGCGAAAGGCTATTTACAATTTGTACAGAAACCAAATGGCAGTTATAAGAGTCGAGGGACATGAAAGGGAAGCAGTGGTTGGGAAGGGAGTGAGACAGGGCTGTAGTCTATCCCCGATGTTATTCAATCTGTATATTGAGCAAGCAGTGAAGGAAACAAAAGAAAAATTCGGAGTAGGTATTAAAGTCCATGGAGAAGAAATAAAAACTTTGAGGTTCGCCGATGACATCGTAATTCTGTCAGAGACAGCAGAGGACTTGGAAGAGCAGTTGCACGGAATGGATAGTGTCTTGAAAGGAGGATATAAGATGACCATCAACAAAAGCAAAACGAGGATAATGGAATGTAGTCGAATAAAGTCGGGTGATGCTAAGGGAATTAGATTAGGAAGTGAGACACTTAAAGTAGTAAAGGAGTTTTGCTATTTGGGGAGCAAAATAATTGATGACGGTAGAGGTAGAGAGGATATAAAATGTAGACTGGCAATGGCAAGGAAAGCGTTTCTGAAGAAGAGAAGTTTGTTAACATCGAGTATAGATTTAAGTGTCAGGAAGTCATTTCTGAAAGTATTTGTAGGGAGTGTAGCCATGTATGGAAGTGAATCATGGACGATAAATAGTTTGGACAAGAAGAGAATAGAAGCTTTCGAAATGTGGTGCTACAGAAGAATGCTGAAGATTAGATGGGTAGATCACATAACTAATGAGGAAGTATTGAATCGGATTGGGGAGAAGAGAAGTTTGTGGCACAACTTGACCAGAAGAAGGGATCGGTTGGTAGGACATGTTCTGAGGCATCAAGGGATCACCAATTTTGTATTGGAGGGCAGCGTGGAGATTAAAAATCGTAGAGGGAGACCAAGAGATGACTACACTAAGCAGATTCAGAAGGATGTAGGTTGCAGTAGGTACTGGGAGATGAAGAAGCTTGCACAGGATAGAGCAGCATGTAGAGCTGCATCAAACCAGTTTCAGGACTGAAGACCACAACAACAACAACATAACAGAAAATATGCGTTTTGTCACAGTCCGTCTCTGATGTCATCCGAGGCAGAGCACAATCCGGCGTTTAACGGACGCGGATCCAACAGTGGCTGAGTGCTAACTGAACATTCTTCCTGCCTCTCGGGATTTATTTTATATATTTGCCGTAGCCGACAGCCAAGGAAATATCCCCCGTAATCTGCCTTCTACACACGGCAGCAGCCCCTTAACTGCCGCTTTCTCTTACACATAATCCTTAATAAAAAAAATTTGAATTAATTAGAATCTTCTTAATTTTTACCTGCATTCTGGTACGTTGCTTGAAATCAAAGGAAAAGTTTCAGCTCCCTTGGATAAATACTTTGCATTCTACTAGGTCCTCAACTTTGCTTCCGCCGTTTTTTCTCGAAGTTGGGGGCTTCATTGTGACAAACTTCCAAAAAAAAAATTGATTAATAGTGTTGCCCATCGCTGGCCACTGCATTCTCCCATCTTTCGGATATCATACGAATCCCGTGGCGTAAGAACTGAGTGTCTTTTGTGGGGATCCATGAATTGATTCATTTGAGCGGAAGTGCTGGTCAGCCAGACTAAATTTCACTGATCGAAAAAGGTTGTAGTCAGAGAGAGCAACGTATAGAGAATACGGCGGGAGGGATAGGACTTCTTATTTCAACGTTTCCATGTATATTTTGACGGATATTCCGATATGGGGTCGAGCACTGACCTGCTGCAAAATTACCTTTACGTGTCTATCGCTCTATTGTGGCCGTTTATGTTTCAGTGTTGGGCTCGGACGCACTTTTGATAATGGTGCCCTGTGACTGTCTTCGTCTGTTTCAGTAGCTACGAAAACGTTCTGTCTTCCACCGACATGCCGGTATTCGACATCAAAATCACTGTCCTTAAGGCGTTGAAAACATTCTCTGCACCTTCTTCCACTAGTAGTTCCCTCACCATTGGTCTTACCCAGCATTTTAAGAGCCACAGCCGCAGATTTCTTCATGTTAAACCACAAAATTAAAACTTTCCGCAAAAGGTGAAAAATGGGTACGTAAGTTGACGTTCTTAATCGAGAATAACCTTACCTGTATGATGCAATCACAAATCCACTAATATTTTTATGGCATTATGTTTACAGATGCCTAAGCTTATCGTATTACATCTATGCCAAACCACCTGAACCCCACTTGCCGCTACTGCCGTCTATTGCAAAATGGCGGAAGCAAAGTTGTAGACCTAATATAATTCTTATAGTGGGACTAACGGTAGACGTTACTTCTGAACTATAACTTTAATAGAACTTGTATTGGCAGTTATTAATACTGCAATGCTGATATTTGTTATAGCTCTATTATTTAGTAGGTTTTATTATAAGCTTTAACCAAAGTTTTCTATCATTAAAATTACAGGCACTTAATCTACTGCAAATGGGAATATTTTAGTTTCAAATTTGATTTTCATTAAATTACTCCAAAACTATAAGTGGTAGCTTAACGTGGTCTTTTAGTTCTTGTTTTTAGGTTGACATGAGGCATCACAGAAATTTTTACCTTTCTAAGTCTAATATTTAGTGCCTTCAGTTTTTCTTAAAAACGTGGATTCCGACCATAATTTTTATTCTATTATTTAAAACTTGCACCACTTTTTATGACCTCCATAGGCACATTAGGGCCAAATTCTGGCTTTCTAGATTTATTATTTAGCGGCACTTATATTTTTCTTAAAACGGTGTTTTTACAAAAACTATTGATTTAATTGTCCGCAGCTCGTGGTCTCGCTGTAGCGTTCTCGCTTCCCGTGCACAGGGTGCCGGGTTCGATTCCCGGTGGGGTCAGGGATTTTCACCTGCCCCGAGATGACTGGGAGTTGCTGTGTCATCTTCATCAGCATCATTCATCCCCATTACGGTTGGAGGAAGGCAACGGAAAACCACCTCCATTAGGACCTTGCCTAGTACGGCGGTGCGATTCTCCCACATCGTTCCCCCATGCTCTATCAAGAAGTATGGAACTTCACTTCCATTGATTTAATTACTTTAAGAATTGATACCTAAAACGTTATTACATTAAAGTATATGTTGAAAAAGTTTGAATATAAAATTTTCACTTTTAATTTTATACTTAATTATGGTGCAATACATGTGCTCTAAGCGCTGACGCGGAGAGGTGACGTGACGCTACTGGCAGTGAACTGGGGTTAAGTCCCGGAACATTCGCTCGCCTCTGTATCTCACATATATATAAACACTCCGTGGAGAAAGTTGGTGATTGAAATTCAGTACATGGAAAAAAGAACACATTGACACCGGTGTGTCAGACCCACCATACTTGCTCCGGACACTGCGAGAGGGCTGTACAAGCAATGATCACACTCACGGCACAGCGGACACACCAGGAACCGTGGTGTTGGCCGTCGAATGGCGCTAGCTGCGCAGCATTTGTGCACCGCCGCCGTCAATGCCAGCCAGTTTGCCGTGGCATACGGAGCTCCATCGCAGTCTTTAACACTGGTAGCATGCCGCGACAGCGTGGACGTGAACCGTATGTGCAGTTGACGGACTTTGAGCGAGGGCGTATAGTGGGCATGCTGGAGGCCGGGTGGACGTACCTCCGAATTGCTCAACTCGTGGGGCGTGAGGTCTCCACAGTACATCGATGTTGTCGCCAGTGGTCGGCGGAAGGTGCACGTGCCCGTCGACCTGGGACCGGACCGCAGCGACGCACGGATGCACACTAAGACCGTAGGATCCTACGCAGTGCCGTAGGGGACCGCACCGCCACTTCCCAGCAAATTAGGGACACTGTTGTTCCTGGGGTATCGGCGAGGACCATTCGCAACCGTCTCCATGTAGCTGGGCTACGGCCCCGCACACCATTAGGCCGTCTTCCGCTCACGCCCCAACATCGTGCAGCCCGCCTTTAGTGGTGTCGTGGTGTCGCGACAGGCGTGAATGGAGGGACGAATGGAGACGGGTCGTCTTCAGCGATGAGAGTCGCTTCTGCCTTGGTGCCAATGATGGTCGTATGCGTGTTTGGCGCCGGGCAGGTGAGCGCCACAATCAGGACTGCATACGACCGATGCACACAGGGCCAACACCCGGCATCATGGTGTGGGGAACGATCTCCTACACTGGCCGTACACCTCTGGTGATCGTCGAGGGAACACTGAATAGTGCACGGTACATCCAAACCGTCATCGAACCCATCGTTCTACCATTCCTAGACCGGCAAGGGAACTTGCTGTTCCAACAGGACATTGCACGTCCGCATGTATCCCGTGCCACCCAACGTGCTCTAGAAGGTGTAAGTCAACTACCCTGGCCAGCAAGATCTCCGGATGTGTCCCACATTGAGCATGTTTGGGACTGGATGAAGCGTCGTCTCACGCGGTCTGCACGTCCAGCACGAACGCTGGTCGAACTGAGGCGCCAGGTGGAAATGGCATGGCAAGCCGTTCCACAGGACTACATCCAGCATCTCTACGATCGTCTCCATGGGAGAATAGCAGCCTGCATTGCTGCGAAAGGTGGATATACACTGTACTAGTGCCGACATTGTGCGTGCTCTGTTGCCTGTGTCTATGTGCCTGTGGTTCTGTCAGTGTGATCATGTGATGTAACTGATCCCAGGAATAAAGTTTCCCCTTCCTGGGACATGGAATTCACGGTGTTCTTATTTCAATTTCCAGAAGTGTATATTCAACCTCCGTGGAGAAATTTGGTGACTGAAATTCACTACAAGATCCTCCTATAACGGAAAAACCGCTTTTGTTTTAATGATTGCTACCCCAATAGGCATTTTATATCTTTAGGGATTTCTGCTCATTTCGCGGTAACAGAAGACGATATATCCTTCTTTGAACTTTTTTCGATGTCATCCATCAATCCTATCTACTGCGGATCCGACACCCCACTGCTGTACTCCAGAGAAGTATGGAGAAGCGTAGTGTAAGCAGTCTCTTCAGTAGACCTGTTACATTTTCTAGGTGTTTTGCCTTTAAGTTGACTTTCCCCACAACATTATCAATGTCATTAATACGATTTAAGTTATTCGTAACTGTAATTGTTAGACGAGTATTCATCGTGTTACCAAAATTTAACGGTTTGCTTTTAGCATTCATGGTAATGACTTCATATTTTTCATTATTTAAAGCATGTTTCCACTTTCCGCAACATACAGATATCTTGACAAATCATCTTGCAACTGGTTTCGATCATCTGAAGACTTAACAAGACGGTAAAAGACAGCATCATCTGCAAACAATCTAAGACGGCTGCTGAGATTGTCTTCTACATTATCTAAACCAGGAAGAGCGGAGGGCCTTTAACACTCCCGTGGGAAACGCCAGAGATTACTTCTGTTTTACTCGATGACTCTCCATCAGTTACTACGATCTATGACCTTCCTTACAGGAAATCACTAATCCAGTAGGACAACTGAGGCGATACTCCAAGGCGACGCATTTTGATTAGTAGTCGTCTGTGAAGAATAGCGTCAAAAGCCTTCTGGAGAATCAATTTGATATCCACTGCGGTTAACGCTCATTATTTAATGAGAATAAACAGCTAGTTGTTTTTTACAAGAACAATATTTTCTGAATCCGTGTTGGCTGTTTGTCAGTAAACTTTTTTCTTCAAGATTACTCTTAGTATTCAAACACAGTATGCGTTTCAAATTCCTACTGAAAACTGACGTTATTGAAATGGGTCTGTAGTTCAGAGGACTACTTCTATACCCTTTCTTGGGTACTGGCGTGACGTGTGCAACGTTTCAGTCTTTAGGTGCCGATCTTTCGATGAGCGAGCGGTTGTATGTAATAGCCAAGTGTGGAGCTGTTGTATCAACATACCCTGAAAAGAAACTGAGTGGTAGACATTCTGGGCAGGACGCCGTGACATTATTAAGTGATTCAAGCTTTTTCACTGAACAGGGGAAATCTGCAACCAAGTTACTCGTGTTGGTAGTTGTTCTTGATTAGAATTATGGAACATTCACTTCGTCTTCTGCGGTGATGGAATTTCGGAAAACTGCGTTTAGGAAACCAGTTTTAGGGGCACTGTGATCAGTAACGTCACCATTGTTATTGCGTTGTGAAGGCGTAGACTGCGTTTTGCTGATGGTTTACTTTGCATATAACACCTGCAGCGCCTCTCGGTGTTGAAAAAACAAAAATAGCTCCCAAATTAGCTCTCATGTCCTTAAAATATCAATTCACAAAATGACGCAAGTCCCTCCACAAGTAGTAATTACGAAAAATAAATAAAAAACAAATAAAGGGAAATATCTAGTATAGAAAGCAAAAGAAAAGAAAAGTAAAATTTAATTATAAATTTTAGAAACATGGATAGGGGGAGAAACAGTAGAAAATATTAAAATAGTAGTCATTCCAACACGTAAGAAAATCAAAACTATAGTCATAGAACGTGGGTCTGGGACACCAAAGATAGTGTTTATTAAAGTATAAATAGCCATACGTTGTAATTACGATACTCCAGTCTCTAGTCTGTTCTAGTTCGGAAGTTATGTAGGACGTACAGCTTTAGAGAACAACAATTGGGACTTCATTAAACGGGGATCAAGAACAGATCGTGACGAGATTGTTTTTGAGGATTGTCAATTGAAGCCTTTAATTTGGACATTTATCAGATTAGATAAACTGGAAGGTGAATAGTAATCTCTTTGTTTTTAATGTCAGTTCCTGTGAATATTTAAAAGCTCTACTGAATTGAGAATTTTAACCGGATTCGGACTTTGAATTGTCATAGTGGGAACTTCATGCGACTTGTGATCATAGTTAATGACAGTTTGCGGATATTAAATAGAAATAACTTATTTACCGAAAGTGACAGGATATTACCTAACATCTCTGATACTAGCGGGAATCCTACATAGACATCTAATTAAAGAACTTCTTTGAATGAGATCGTATGAGTGAACCTATTGATTAATAATTCTTGTCGATAAACTGTCGCTGTTAATTTGAAACATAATACAAGTCTTGAACATTAATTTAACTTAGATTAATAAACGTTAAGGATACGTGATCTGTGCCAAGAACAAATTAGCGATTAGTAAGTAAAACAATTGAACGAAAGGTTAAAGTATCGTCGTCTGTAAACATTGGTAGTAAAGTTACTGAAGATTTTTTCTCTCAGAGTTGGGAAGACTGTACGTGTTGTGGCTCACGTTTACCATTAAGTTTTAAAATTAATCAAACTGATACTTAGCCGGTACAGTATTAAATAAAAATAAAACCCTTCAATGACAGTCAATGTGTAAAAAATAAAATCAAACTTTCACCTATTAGACGAAAAAGCGAAAACAGAAAAAGGGCTCCTACACGTATGACCATCATCTTTCTGGGTGTTCTCCCAGATTTCGAGACAGAGTCTCACTGTCGAAACTATTAAAAGAATCTCAAATGAAGATCGCGCTATATTTCGAGCTTCCGTAAAACTTCGCCATTCTTGGAGGTTTTACATTCCTTTAAATCTCACCTGCAGGAAAGTAGAGGCCTTTGCCTCATCCCAGAAGTGCCCTTCCATAGACGCTTCATGCATGATAATGGCTTCATTTCAAATAAAAACACATCTACTTTTCTTTGGAAACGAAACAGATTATTTGTTTCGTATTGCTAAGTGTCACATTACTCATTTTGCTTTAATTTAAGACACTGCGACATGATTCGAGCATCACTCGTTTTTGTTGTACACATATGACAATAAAATGTTAGTAAAATATTGTAAAACTGAGACTATTGTAGCTATCCACAGTATTCGCCGTAAACTTGATGCACTCCCTCGGTGTGGGAAGGTGGTGAGGATGGCAGAAGTGATGCACGTGAAAGTGACGTTCAGTAATATTGTAGTTGTGATGTAGACTTGAGAATGGTACGCCTATTAGATTGTGGAGATCCACATTGTGTCCTATGTCGGATGCATGAAGATATTTGAGAATCTAATCATTTCATGTTGTATGAACATGTCGGATGTTTCATTTACTATTTCAGCGTTCCAAACTTTCATTTGTCAGATATTCTCTGCTGAAACTACTAAATAATCATTCTGCATCATAATACAATAGGCACTGTGTGGCTTGCTGTTCATTTTTGGAATTTTCACTGCAGGATACTGTTTGTTTATTTTGCAACTGTACGTAAACATTCACAGTGCCATATGGCGCACATGGAAATAGCGGCAGAACATCTACTATCGGTTCTGTTGCCATCGACATTAGCGGTCGTAATATCTAGGAAGCCAGCTGTTTACCACCAGCACAGTATGGATGCTGTATTAACATGGCTGAAACTTACCGAAGATTTTTGAGCTTTTAAATTTTATTATTCCATTAAGAATAATAATCCCGTTCATTGTGTTCTAAATGAATATTTTTTTGTTTATTTTATTGCGTTTCGGGCAGAGTCCATTTCACCAGATACAAAAATTAGAATTTCCATTTCCTTTTACGTTTTTCAGTTATGTCCTCGGTTTTTAAAGAGTGGACTGTGCGATTGGCGTGTACTGATACTGCTCATTTGTTACAGTTCTCCAGACTCTAGCAATCAATATTATATTTAAATCGAGTACTGAAAATTTTACCAGTTGGGCAGTCATAACTTGTGGCAAAGGCTACAAGAAATTTTGTAAGCACCTAATAAGTCCAGGTTTGAATATGTGCATTTTATGGTATGGACAAGCCTCTTGCTTTGATTGGCGAAGGTTATTTTCTCATATCACACGAAGTCACAGTTTTACCTATTTTACTGCAGATACACTATGAGATGTGAACACTGTTCCGTTTTGTTTATTAAGCTTGTTTTTTTATCTGTTGTCTTATTATTGACCTTTACAATACCAAAGGAGTTTTCCTTAACCTTCATTACGGTTCCACAAAACATTAAAAAACGAAATTCGTTGATTGTTGTTGAAATACAAACTTTTTACAGATGAGATGATGTGCAAGTAGGGTCAAGCTCATGACCACCATAAAAAAAATAAAAATGTAAATTTCGTTCAGTGTTGTTGTTTACTCTCGACATACTTTTAAAAAAATATTGGTTCATAAGTATAGCCCAGAACCTCGAAATACTGCATACGTCATTCACTGGGGCAGGTGAGATTCGCTATGGAGACTTATGTTTTTGGATTAAGTAAAACAAAAATATTTAAATCATATACGGGTTGTTGTAGAACAATCCATTAAGAAAAATAAATATTTATTTCGAAAATTTTAAAATATAAACTAACTGACCAGATAACAATTTTTTAAAAGGCGGGCATAATGTACCCTACTCCTTGGTATTGCTATGGTTAATCAGCGAATGGTTAAAGCCATTGTTAATTTAAATACTTTTTGTGATTTGTATTACTCTTTGGAGATATGTACGATTAAGGGAAATTTGTGACCTATGTATAGAAGTGACATATATGTTCCTTCCTTTAGGGTGCTGGGGTGTGTAAAAGAGTCTGTGATAGTGGTACTTGTACGAGTGGAATTACACCGTACTCTGAACATTGAAAAAGAGCTACTACGTCTGTTCACGTCAATGAAGCTATGTGTTATTCTCTTTATCCTCGGTCGGCCGCTGTGGTCGAGTGGTTCTAGGCGCTTCAGTCCGGAACCACGATGGTGCTATGGTTGCAGGTTCGAATCCTACCTCGGGCATGGATAGGTGTGGTGTCGTTAGGTTAGTTAGGTATAAGTAGTTCTAAGCCTAGGGGTCTGATGACATCTGATGTTAAGTTCCATACTGCTTACAGCCATTTGAACCATTTTTCTTCATCCTCGACGTCAAGCTGAAAATTTTTATATAGACTATGGAACTTATTACCAAGATTTGTAATTTCATTAGCTGTTCAGTTGAAAAGAAGACATGTCATCGACACACTTCTAGCAGAATATTACAGTATTTGTGATGGGATATTTTAGATTCAAAACTTTTTCTTTAAATGGTTAATAAATGGTTCACCTTAGCGGACATTAAGTGGGTTTCCTTCAACTAGTCCTAGTCCGTGCTCGTACATATTTTTACTAAGAGGTGAATAATGATATGAAACAATTGAAATAAACATGTCTATAAATTATATTATTTATGGCCTAATAAATACCTTTTTTCATTAAATTACCGTACTTTTTATTATTTCAACGGCATGATTTACAGGTGTACTACTATTCGATTTTACAACATCAAGCGACATAAATTAGGCGTGATGTTTTACAGTTAGGTCATTCATACTTCTGACGAGTTCATAACTGTGCGTTACCGAACAGGACTTTTCCACGATTGATTGTTTGTAAAAAGGAAGTTACTGTGTTGAGGATGTTTCTTGTTTCAACTCGGAATTTTGGTGTGTGGTGAAGGAAGTTTCATGTCGCTGTTGATAATAAAAATACAATACTTTTCGGTATTCACCTTCAAACATAATAACTGTTGTGAAAATTTTATCCGTTTTGATTTTTAGTGCTTCATGGTATTGGTGTTACTTGTTGATGGACGTATCGACGGCTTTGTGCTATTATATAATTTTGCTGGACTAGGACTGTTCCATCGATGTATTATGTTTTTCCAAGTCTTCAAATTGTTTTAATTATTATATGGTGTTCTTTAACCTATTGATGTTCCAGTTATGGTTTAAACTATGCTGCATTTTTTCATCTAGCAATCATTCTGTATGATCGGTATGTCAGTTGTGTTCGTAACCCTTTGATAAAGTTCGTTGTGGCCAGTGATACTATTGTTATGTTGATATTATTCAGGAGCAGTTAGATTTTCTCACATAAAACATCTAGCTATCTTTAAGATATCTCTGTGATTAGTCCTACGTATTTTGTATTACATTACAGAGGATTCAAGGGAGCAGTGGAATCTGAGCTGGATATGCTAACTACAATAACTCCAGGAGCAGTAAGAGTGTCTATTGACATATTCTTTTTCATATAGTTGTTTCACTTCACACCCTATAAAAATTGTCTCACCTCCAACTTTAATAAACTGTGCTGAGTTAGAGGCATTACTTATTTTATGTTACACATAGTTATATACCAGATTTTAGTAGAAAAAGGTTTTATTCAATCTCATGCTTAGAAATGTTTTAAGCAAGTTCAATCTACACTTTATACATACACTGAAGTTTTTGACGAAGTGGTTCGTTAAGTCATAATTAACTGTGGCCATGGTGGCTGAGTATACCTGCTATGACTGTCAGAATTTTTTTTATTAGTACTGCTACTAGATGCATTATTTATTTTCTGGAAATATAGTACATTTGGAATCCTCAAAATTGAAAAAAGGGAAGGATGAATATCATAGAGGAAACTGAAATATTCACCTGCAGTACAATGAACCGACATACTATTCTTAATTCTACATCTACATCTACATCCATACTCTGCAAGCCACATGACGGTGTGTGGCGGAGGGTACCCTGAGTACCTCTATCGGTTCTGCATTCTATTCCAGTCTCGTATTGTTCAGGGAAACAAGGATTGTAGGTATGCTTCTGTGTGGGCTCTAATCTCTCTGAATTTATCCTCATGGTCTCTTCGCGAGATATACGTAGGAGGGAGCAATATACTGCTTGAATCTTCGGTGAAAGTATGTTCCCGAAATTTTAACAAAAGCCAGTACCAAGCTACGGAGCGTCTCTCCTGCAGAGTCTTCCACTGGAGTTTATCTCTCATCTCCGTAACGCTTTCGCTATTACTAAATGATACTGTAACGAAGCGCGCTGCTCTCCGTTGGATCTTCTCTATCTCTTCTATAAACCCTATCTGGTACGGATCCCACACTGCTGACCAGTATTCAAGCAGTGGGCGGACAAGCGTACTGTAGCCTACTTCCTTTGTTATCGGATTGCATTTCCTTAGGATTCTTCCAATGAATCTCAGTCTGGCACCTGCTTTACCGACGACCAACTTTATATGATCATTCCATTTTAAATCACTCCTAATGCGTACTCCCAGATAATTTCTGGAATTAACTGCTTCCAGTTGCTGACCTGCTATTTTGTAGCTAAATGATAAGGGATCTATCTTTCTATGTATTCGTAGCACTTTACACTTGTCTACACTGAGATTCAATTGCCATTCCCTGCACCATGCGTCAATTCGCTGCAGATCCTCCTGTATTTCAGTACAATTTTCCATTGTTACAACCTCTCGATACACCACAGCATTATCTGCAAAAAGCCTCAGTGAACTTCCGATGTCATCCACCAAGTCATTTATGTATATTGTGAATAACAATGGTACTATGACACTCCCCTGCTTCACACCTGAAATCACTCTTACTTTGGAAGACTTCTCTCCATTGAGAATGACATGCTGCGTTCTGTTATTTAGGAACTCCTCAGTCCAATCACATAATTGGTCTGATAGTCCATATGCTCTTACTTTGTTCATTAAACGACTGTGGGGAACTGTATCGAACGCCTTGCGGAAGTCAAGAAACACGGCATTTACCTGTGAACCCGTGTCTATGGCCCTCTGAGTCTCGTGGACGAATAGTGCGAGCTGGGTTTCACACGACCGTCTTTTTCGAAACCCATGCTGATTCCTACAGAGTAGATTTCTAGTATCCATAAAAGTCATTATACTCGAACATAATACGTGTTCCAAAATTCTACAACTGATCAACGTTAGAGATATAGGTCTATAGTTCTGCACATCTGTTCGACGTCCCTTCGTGAAAACGGGGATGACCTGTGCCCTTTTCCAATTCTTTGGAAAGCTACGCTCTTCTAGAGACCTATGGTACACCGCTACAAGAAGGGGGGCAAGTTCCTTCGCGTACTCTGTGTAAAATCGAACTGGTATCCCATCAGGTCCAGCAGCCTTTCCTCTTTTGAGCGATTTTAATTGTTTCTCTATCCCTCTGTCGTCTACTTCGATATCTACCATTTTGTCATCTGTGCGACAATCTAGAGAAGGAACTACAGTGCAGTCTTCCTCTGTGAAACAGCTTTGGAAGAAGACATTTAGTACTTCGGCCTTTAGTCTGTCATCCTCAGTTTCAGTACCATTTTGGTTACGAAGTGTCTGGACATTTTGTTTTGATCCACCTACCGCTTTGACATAAGACCAAAATTTCTTAGGAATCTCTGCCAAGTCAGTACACAGAACTTTACTTTCGAATTCATTGAACGCCTCTCGCATAGCCCTCCTCACACTACATTTCGCATCGTGTAATTTTTGTTTGTCTGCAAGGCTATGGCTATATTTATGTTTGCTGTGAAGTTCCCTTTGCTTCCGCAGCAGTAACTGGGTTGTTGTACCAAGGTGGCTCTTTACCATCTCTTACGATCTTGCTTGGCACATACTCATCTAATGCATATTGTACGATGGTTTAGAACTTTGTCCACTGGTCCTCAACACTATCTGTCCTTGAAACAAAACTTTTGTGTTGAGCCGTCAGGTACTCCGTAATCTGCTTTTTGTCACTTTTGCTAAACAGAAAAATCTTCCTACCTTTTTTAATATTTCTATTTACGGCTGAAATCATCGATGCAGTAACCCCTTTATGATCGCTGATTCCCTGTTCTGCATTAACTGTTAAAACTAGTTCGGGTCTGTTTGTCACCAGAAGGTCTAGTATGTTATCGCCACAAGTCGGTTCTCTGTTTAACTTTTCAAGGTAGTTTTCAGATAAAGCACTTTAAAAAATTTTACTGAATTCTTTGTCCCTGCCACCCGTTACGAACGTTTGAGTCTCCCAGTCTATATCCAGCAGATTAAAATCTCCACCCAGAACTATAACATGGTGGGGAAATCTAGTCGAAATATTTTCCAAATTATCCTTCAGGTGCTCAGCCACAACAGCTGCTGAGCCAGGGAGCCTATAGAGACATCGAATTACCATGTCTGTGCCTGCTTTAACCGTGACCTTCACCCAAATCTTTTCACATTTCGGATCTCCGTCAATTTCCTTCGATACTATTGCACTTCTTTTCGCTATAAACACGCCTCCCCCTTCACTGTCCAGCCTGTCTCTGCGGTATACATTCCAATTTGAGTTTAGGATTTCATTACTGTTTACGTCTGGTTTCAGCCAACTTTCTGTCCCGAGTACTATATGGGCGTTGTGACCGTTTATTAATGAGAGCAGTTCTGGGACCTTTCTATAGACGCTCCTGCAGTTTACTATTAGCACATTAATATTGTTATTCCCTGTTGCATTTTGCCTACTCCTACCTTGCTGCGTCCCAGGAGGCGTCTTATCGGGCCTATGGAGGGAATTCTCTAACCTAAAAAAAAACCCATTTGCTTTCCACACGTACTCCGCTACCCTTGTAGCCGCTTCCGGCGTGTAGTGCACGCCTGGCCTATTCAGGGGGACCCTACATTTCTCCACCCGATAGCGGAGGTCGAGAAATTTGCACCCCAGATCTCCGCAGAATCGTCTGAGCCTCTGGTTTAAGCCTTCCACTCGGCTCCAAACCAGAGAACCGCGATCGGTTCTGGGAACAATACTACAAATAGTTAGCTCTGATTCCACCCCACGAGCGAGGCTTTCCGCCTTCACCAATTCCGCCAACCGCCTGTATGAACTGAGGATGATCTCTGAATCCAGACGGCAGGACTCATTGGAGCCGACATGAGCAACAATTTGCAGTCGGGTGCACCCAGTGCTCTCTATCGCCGCTGGTAGGGCCTCCTCCACATCTCGGATGAGACCCCCCGGTAAGCACACAGAGTGAACGCTGGCCTTCTTCCCCGACCTTTCTGCTATTTCCCTAAGGGGCTCCATCACCCGCCTAACGTTGGAGCTCCCAATAACTAATAAACCCCACCCCCCGTGTGCCTGCTCGGACCTTGCTGAAGGAGCAGCCACATGTCCACTCACAGGCAGAGCGGGTGATGCCAGACGGACAGCCTCCACATTGACCCTCTTCCCCGTGCGCGGCGAACGCCGCTGAACCCCCCACTCCCGTTGGGGGGAGGGTGGTCCAACCGCGCCCGGTACCCGCGGAGATGTCTCGACAGCAGGGGCAGTGGGTGAAGCATGTAACACGTGGGGTGTACCTTGCGACGCACCAGACTCCCCAATACCGCTACACTCCGAGGCAGCAGCCTGAAGACGGCTCACCGCGGCCATCAACACGCTCAGCTGTTCGCGAAGAGTGGCCAGCTCCTTCTGCGTCCGTACACAGCAGTCACTCATCCTATCCATCCTAAGGAATCAATTTACTGAAGAGACTTAATCAACTTTTAACTAGACTGCTAATTCACTAAATGCGGCTGATTATTGACTAAACTGTGATTACTAGACACTTCTTGTAGAAAACAATGAAAATAGCACTACCTGTCTCTGGACTGTATTGAAAACAAACACTGGCACTACTGGAACTATGGTTGACTAAAGGGACTCTCTCTGACTGTATTCAAAACAAACACGAAATCTATGGTACACTATTAATAGCACTCGACAATTAAAGCTTCCTAACAGCAAAAACACACGGAAGAAGAAGTGACAAGTAAGAAAAATACAGTTAATACTTAAATTATGGTAGCTCGCTGCACAGCAGACGTGAAGCAGACGGCGGTTAGGACGATACTGACACTAATTATTAAGTAATAAAATTTAATAGCTCACCCGAGTTCGATTCCCTGCGGGGTCAGGGATTTTCTCTGCCTCTTGATGACTGGGTGCTGTGTGATGTCCTTAGGTTAGTTAGGTTTACGTAGTTCTAAGTTCTAGGGGACTGATGACCATAGATGTTAAGTCCCATAGTGCTCAGAGCCATTTGAACCATTTTACTAGCTCAAAAGTATTCACTGACCTTTTGACAAATTAAATACAATAAATGTGTATTTGACTAGTGTTACACAAACGACGTTTACTATTACTGTCACAAATACAGATGCCGACAGCATCGTTAGTCGATCTCCTGCTACTAAGTGCATTATCCTCACATTCCCATAACTCTAAAAATGAAATGTGTAGTGGCAAAACTGTAAGTAAAATTTCTGACATTCAGAGACAATATGTAGTTATTGGGACAATGTGCTATAATATATTCGTGTGTCCAATACTGGTTATGTTGTACAATCCATCAATCAACGTGGTGCTCCATTCTGAGCTGTACATAACAACAACATTAACAACAACATTTAAAAGTGTAAGAGCCTACAAAATATTTTTCCTTTATTACTTTATTTTAGTCATTATGTTTAGCAATAAATGTCAATACAAGCAGATATTACAGGAACATACATGTGCACACAACAGCAAAAAAAGATAGACAACTTTGGCCAAAACGGCAGAAAAACTGGACCATTTGGCAACAACAGCAGGAAAACTGAACCAGGACGTGACGTCAGAGAGAGCGAGTCATTGATTCATGAAATCAGTATATCTGGTAAATCTATTGGTTTGTAGGTATCTTGCAACCCCACGAAAGTGATTAAGCAGCAGTGTAACTGGACTCATGCTCTGATTTCAATAAATGCGTCATATTCAAGATCAATCAACAGTCTGACATACATCGTATGTATGTCTGTAAGAGGTATTTCCATTGCACATGATTTTTGTTTCGGTTTATTTAAGAATTCGACGTTTCTACATATGGGTGTTACATTGGTTCATATTCTCGAAATTGGCATTCAACAACTACTCCAGCCTACCGGTCATTGTAATTTATGGTCACCATCATTATTCAATGAGTACGCAAAAATACAACTCAAACACTGTCCGAAAATTATCGTGCCTTGTACCAAATTCAAACACACGATCTTCATTATACTGTCCGATTTCCATCCGCAGCAGGGGATCAGCCTCACAGACTTCTCTTTATTCCGAAATATACGTTTTAAAGAAACTAGATTCGGACACATTCCTTATAAGGACGCTAACTAATGGCGTTTAGCAACTTTACAGTAAAGCTACCAATTATTTATTTGTAATTAAAACATTTTTCTCACGACTAGTTCTCAGGTGTTGATTCAGGGACACATGCAGACGAACACGTATGAAAAACAGAACCGCTCATGTGCCGGATAGGATCCAAATCCACGACATCCCAAAAGTATGATATTGTATTGGTCCACTTGATTTTCGTAAGCCGGTGTCACATACACTTATGGGCAGATTTAACTCTAGAACAAGAAAACGAGAAAAATGTCACATTTGTACAAACCATCGTAAAGTTAGCTACTCCGCATTTCATTCAAAGGAAGACATAATTTATAGGTTATGCATTAATTATCATTATTAAACCTGAAGTATCTTACATAGTAAATAAAGTACAAAATGTTTTGTTTTATACCCTACTGCATTCGTAAATTTTGCAAGGGTTTAGTAATATTGGGTTAAAGCGGCAATATTTTTGAATAGTTCTTCCTTCAGGGTGTCACCACTGCAGCTCCTTTTTATTGGACTATGTTTACTTCTTCCCAATGTATCAGTATGATAACGGCAAATCCAAATGACGTCTCAGCATCTCTGTTGCAATGGGAGCATTCAGTTAGAGAAACAGTCGTCAATGTGATCGAAGAACACACTTTTTCAATTACAGATGCTGGCGGGAGATACGACGTGCAGCCTGCTACGGCAAACAGATGATATAGGAATCACGTGGAATGAGGTACTACCGATAGAGCCCTTGGCTCAGGTAGGAAGATACAGTGCCCACACCACGAGGACACGGAGTTTGTAAGACCCGACCCTTCCATTCCTAAGAGCGAAGCAGTTTCGACGAGAGACCATTTTCTCACTACCAGTGACATACTCTATTCATGGCTGTTGGAAGTCGGACTGCACGCACAAGAATGCTCTGCCCAACAGGAACTAAACTAGGAAAATGTTTCATATCGGCTCGTATTCATGGAGCTCCGCTCGAATTTGGTGTGGGAAAACGTAATTTTCACTAATCATAAGGTTTTTCCCTCAAGCAACGACGGTCCAAGAGTGGTTTACAGACCGCGAGGGACAATTCATCATGAATTATACATATAGGCAACAAGAAGTACCCGATTATCGGTTTCCTGTTGGTACTGGATTTCTGGCAGAGTAGAGGGAACTCTCGACTGCAGGTAGTATGCCTGTACAGTACAGCGGAGCATGTGATGCTGCTTTCAATGCGAATGCTATTCGGTGAAGGAGAATTCATTTTACAGGAAAATCATTCTTCTGTGCATAAGCGCACATTGTTCAGCAGGAGCATGTGCATCCCTGTCAGATATCTGGCCACAATATCATCCAGCTACAGTTTCCTCCTTTTGGGACAGTGTTCTTGAAGCCTGGGACGAACTTGCGCCTTCTGGACATTTCATTTAACACCTCACACATTCCATGCCAAGACGCTTGACTGAAGTTAGACACAACGGGAGATTGTGGACAGTATAGTGGAGGACTGAAAACAATGTATAATCATTTGGTTACAGAAAAGTATCTAACTAGGGATAACAGAATATGAATTAGTTTTCCTGTAAGTTACGTGTTTAGTTGAAATACGTTTCTTTAAATGTTTCTTAATATTACATTTCTCTTCCATTTACGTACTTTGAAGGTAACAAATTAAAGCGGAATTTTTAATGCTATTTTTTGTTATTTCAATTTAATCTCTCCCTTCCCCTCTATTGCTATCCCTTGCACGCTCCCAGCAATGTGTAAAAGATTTCTTGTCATGTTTATTCACCTCTAATTTCCGCTCCCATCTGTCTTTCTCTCTCTCGTCTCATTTTCCTGTCACTCTACCCTCCCCAAATTAATAAACAAATTAAGCAGTTTTCGCCGAAATTATACTTTTTGTTGCAATGTCTCCCTCTGTTTTATCATTTTTTACTGTCATCCTCTATCACTCCTCTCAAAACCAAATTAACTGTTTTCTATTAAATCCCTCGATTCAATACACATTGTTCATTCTGAAAACATCCTTGCCTAATCTCTTTTCTCTCTCCCCTACATAAAGAGTAACTGTGAGATACTTCTGTATAACATTTACTTTTCTTGCTTTTCAGTCTTTATTTTGCACCTCCGCTCTCCTCCCTGTCCCTTGCTGCCTCCCTCCCACTCTTCCTCATTCCCTTCTGTCTCTATCTCTCTCATTGAAAAAACACACAAACACAAAGTGAGAGAGGGCGGGGGGGGGGGGGGGGGGTTGGCACTCAGAGAGTCGCAGGACACAGACTTATTTCAGTTTCGCCCAACAGCTATTTGCGATCTGTGTAGACCGGATATTGTACATGCAGAGTATGGATGGACTTAAAGTCGTATAAGTTATGTCCCTCTGCCTAGACGTAGATCTTCATCAGCAGTATCCGACTTCTGAAGTAGTATTGTGATTAAGTACAGAGGTGCGTAACATTATGATGGTAGCTGCCGCTAGCAAAGGCTGTACAGCAGTTTTGTAGTTCAGAGTAGAAACCTGCGAAATGAATATGTAGAAGAAGCTGCTGCTGTTAACCGAATGCAGCACTCCCTGAAAATAATTATAAATTTGAGGCTCTTGGAACTGTGTCCGTGAGATCTAATGAGCTTGGTTTCTTGCGACTCTTGGATCTTTCTTGCTTTGAACATTTGTCCTGAGAATATATTTTCCTTCGCTTACTTCTGTTATGACATTGCAGTGTTATGGCTGGAAGTTAACTGTTCATAGTTAAGTGGAGAATTGTAGCCATCTACGTTTCCGGTTCAGTGGTAGGAATTTGGAACGTAACGAAACGTCATCAGGTTGCTACACAGCTGATACTAGAATGTTAGAATGTACGTGGTAGTATTTTCATCCTCTTCTCGCGTATCAAGGCGCGGCTGGTAACCATTGAGAAGACTATTTCGGTAAAAGTTAAGTGTTGGAAGTTGATCTTGGTAGGCCGATAAATTTCTCTCTCGTGATAGCATAACTGTCTCGTGTAGTGAGACTGCGCACCTTATTGCAGCGGGACTGTTCACGCTAGTCACCGCGACCATTGGCTGCGAAAGTAAGAAAACGTCTACGGCGTGTATTTGTTGCCTGTTTGTCACTTAACGACAAGTCTACTAATACATAAAACGAACTGCCTTTGGTGCCTGAATGTTATTCTGTCCCATTCTCGCATTATGTAAAACCGTTGATTCATGACTCTGTCAAGTTCTTCCATGGTGATTCCAACTGTGGGGTTGCTAGTTCTGATATTTATTCGTCATTTTCTTATGTTGTATTTATTTGGCCCAGGATTTTTCAGTAAAGCAAGAGCTGATGAGCAGCAGCATGTGGAGACAGATTTATGTTCTCAGGACTTATGCGTAATATGGTGTTATAGCGTTCTATAGCCTCAAGGAGTCTTGACTGGTATAGCAATGGCAAACACTTAAGGGGGAACGTATGCGAAGTTGCGATACATAGAAACGAAGTTTATGAAGTCCATAGTTTTCAAGTTACTGTAACTAAATTTTGTACAGTTGTTAAGGAACGTTATATGGACACACATGTTTTCACGCTTATTGAAGTTATACGTTTTTAACTATAAAGAACTGAAAGTTTTTCAACTAGGTGAGTACAAATGTTTCTTTTTTGAAAAATCTGTCAGAACGAAAGTATTGCATTTGTGTTCAAAGTTTGTTGCACCATTACTACAGATATCTGTGGAACAAAATACTGATATCTTCTTTTAATAGATTTTTACGGCTTTCAAAATTTACGTGGAAAAATACCAAATCTTAGGGCTTTTCTCTTACATAAATGACTTACTATTGTAGTAAATGAAAATTATTGCCACAGACAGTTTCACTGTAGCTTTGAGTAATTGCAAGCCAAATTTAGGCACTATAATATCAGTGGTTTGTGAAGAAAAGGTATATAAATTTGGCAAAATGTAAGTTACGGTAAACATGATTCTAAGAGCTGATGGTGTTTGTATTAGGCCTTATGTTATCTGGGTGAACTAGTGCAAACCACTTGCATTTACTTCCGCACCCTGAAGCACTCTTCCCTTTGCTTGTCCTCTTAGTTTGACATGATTTTCAAAACTGAGTAACAATAATGTCCGCTGCATCATTCTCCTGGACTCAGTTTGATTTAATATCGACAGTGTGAAGCCTCCTAGACCAAAACCTAGCCTCTGTAGAGTCCGTAATCTGCCGTGATTAGCACAGTTAAAAAGTAAACAACCATCATACGCAGCAACATCATGAGCAGTTGTGGAAACGAATGTTGTCTTGGGCATAGTTTTTCTATCAAATGGTTCAAATGGCTCTGAGCACTATGGGACTTAGCATCTGAGGTCATCAGTCCCCTAGAACTTAGAACTACTTAAACCTAACTAACCTAATGACATGACACACATCCATGCCCGAGGCAGGTTTCTAACCTGCGACCGTAGCGGTCGCGCGGTTCCAGACTGAAGCGCCTAGAACCGCTCGGCCACACCGGCCGGCGTTCTTCTGTCAGAGTTGTAACTTTCATTAGGATTTTGAGTTCTTCCGAGCACAAACTTCTGTAGAAGTTCTGGATCTGTTAAACACCGAAATATTCTCCACATTGTGAGTGCACAGAACTGGAACAAAACATCGCAGAAATAAATAGCATGACGAAATACAGAGCAACAACGTGACTTGGCACGTTGTAAGTTTTTGTTAATTATTATTTTTATCACACTTAGGAGTGGAACTGGCACGTAATATCCAGGAACTGAAGTTTCAGTACCATGTACTAAATGAAGTTCCAGCAAATTTTTTTTCATTTTTTAGGTGACTTACGAGTACGCCATTCCTTAAGGGGTGAAATCCAACGATATCGTTTATCTGCCGTTCAACATTTCAACTACATATCTCTATCAGTGGTTTCAGCGTAAGATATTCACGTAACACATTATATTACGTTCAGGAACGTAATTTACATTTCATCCAAACGCTGGGTGTTCAAGATGAAGTGAACATCTGGAACCATGGTTTATCGCTTTCACGACAGGGTCTCAATCTCTTACAGACTAAATTAAGCTGTCTACCTACTTAACAAATTGTTGTTCAATGCTGCTCAGTATTTAATCAAAATATATACTCAAAAAAATTATTTTGTTGCCTGGAAAAGAAAAATGCTGAATTTATTAAGTATCTAATTAAAAAATTTCGTGACTTTTCACCTTCAGATCTAAGTACTTGATAAAGATAATGAGAAGACTTACAATGCAAAGGTTTTCCTGAGATTCGTTTGCCAGTGTTCGGTCTGACAGTTTCAAGAAGAAGAGAAATGCAGATGAAATATACCAGTTCTCCGCTTCGAGTAGGAGGCACTACAAGTAACAGAACGGAAACCTGTGTTTTTTCTGATACGTGGACGACACGTTTGTCATCTGGCCCCATGGATCTCATTATCTACAGACGTTTTTAGAACATCTAAATTCCGTCTACGGCAACATACAGTTCACCATGGAGAAGGAAGGGAAATTACCCTTTATTGATGTACTTGTAGAGCGGAGATCAAATGGCACACTGGGTCATAGTGTTTACCGCAAGTCTACACATGTGGACTTATATTTACAGGCCTCGAGTTGCCACCTTCCTGCACAACACAACGGAATGCTCAACACACTGGTTTACAGGGCATTCTCGATATCGGATAAACACAATCGGCACAAAGAAGTTAAACACTTAGCAAATGTGTTCCGCAAGAACGGATACAGCAATGGACAGATGCAGACAGCCCTCAGACGACGGAAACCTAGCAGAAACTCAGATGAATAACAGTCTAAAGATGAGGAACGAGGCCGTGCATTTCTACCGTATGCAGGCAGCGTGACGTCAAAATTTGTGAGACTGCTAAAACAACACTAAATTGACGCAGTCTTCCGACCACCGTCCAAGCTATGCGCCTTACTGGGGACAGTGAAAGACAGATTTGGCGTCAAGAAACCGGGCGAATATAATTTTCCATATGGTTCGGCAAATCCTACATCGGTCAAACAATCAGAACAGCCGAAGATCGCTGCAAACAACACCAACGCCACGCGCGCCTAGGCCAGCTAACAAATCGGCACTGGCAGAACACTGCTTGGAAACTGGACACAATGCGAAATACGAAGAGACCAGGATTCTGGCCCCTACCAGCTTCTACTGGGACTGCATCTTGAAGGAAGCAATTGAAATTCGCGTAACGGGTAATCTCATAAACCGAGACACAGGTTTTCAACTCAGCAAGGAATAGAAACCATTACTTAGCTCCATCAAGGAGTCACGCCTCAAGCGGACACAAGATCCTTCCACGATGGCCTCCGGTGACACTCCACGGGATTCTGCATCTGTTTCCACCACCAGGCCCGACGCCGGGAACGGCGTGGACTTGGGTCGGCGCCCGCAAACGGTTTGTCGGCGGCCGCAATCGAAGGTCGGCGCTCGCAAACGGAATGTCGACGGTCGCAGTCGGACCGTCGGCGCACTCCATAGAATTGGTAAATATGCATTAGCCACCTTAGTCGACAATTTACAGCATACGTTATGGAATAACTTGTGTACATCAGATTCTTAAACGTCTATTTACAGAAGATGCACTGTCTGTTGTTACATATTTTATTTGTTCTAGGGAAGTCTCATGCTGTGACCATATGGTCTCCCAGCATTACTGGCATGAAGTCAACGTTGCTGTGGAACAAAGCAGAAATATGGACTGACACATTACATAGCTGATACTATTCATCTATGGATAATAACACATTATCAGCACAAAACGATGAACAACCACCAAATTGAACTCCCAGAATGGTATCATCCCAACACTAATTCATTCATAGCCTGTGTTGTTTAAACTGTAGTTAGCGTTAAGCAACAATACCAGCGCATCACGTGGCTGCTGCTTCTTCGCCTCACCTGCTGCTCTTCACCTTGACATAGTAGCTGTTAGCCCGTTCTCTCGTGACTGGGTGAACTCTTCATCGATCGCTGTTTATTTACAGTGAGACCCAAAAAATATGTAAGTACTTTAAAATACACTGCTTGATTGAATAATGTAAGTAGAGTGATATAACTTGGCACTCATGCCTGAAATGACATTGGTTTTATAGAAACAAAGAACGAGTATGAAACCTGGCCAACAGATGTCGCTCAACTGCACACACTCTCAGGGTCTGTCAACACCCACAACTGGAGAATGTGGTCTCCCGAAATCCTAGAACTGTCATGGAAAGCCATTATGTGGAGAGAAAGTCATGGTGTGATGGAGATTTACCACGTTCATTTGTTCAAGGAAATGTGGGGTGAAATATCTTCAACATTTCGCGGCCCTCTCAACAACTGTATAAATATTACTTTTAATTTTATTAATGAACAGCCTCAGTCGCACCGTTTACCTAGGATTTACCTAGATTTCAGTCGAGATAATCCAACCTTCTTCAGAATGACAGTATCTACCATTTGTCCGTAGTGGACATCGTCAAGCTAAAACTACAAATCTCTAAATTATCGTCAGATTGTAAAACTTATCTGGCACTGCCTCGGCCCTACTTCGCGACCGCGATGCGACAGCCACGAGTGCTGTACTGGAACCGCCGTCGCGAAGTGGGGCCGAGGCAGTGCCAAATAAGTTTTACAGTCTGACGATAATTTAGAGATTTGAAGTTTTAGCTTGACGATGTCCACTATGGACAAACGGTAGATACTGTCATTCTGAAGAAGGTTGGGTTATCCCGACCGAAACCTAGGTAAATTTTAGGTAAACGGTGCAACTGAGGCTGTTCATAATGAAAATTAAAAGAAATGCATGATGGCACTCCAGCCCATACTGTACATGTGTGAAATATCTCATGCACACGTTGTTTGGTGAGGATCGCGTGCTGGGCCGCCACTTCTTTTCATGCTTGATCTCAATCTGTGTGATTATTGGTTGTGGGATTACCTGAAGTCGCAAATCTACTGCGATTGCCTGGCTTCAATAGGGATGCTAAAAGACAACATCTGAAGGTAATTTCTCACCATATCTAATGATATGCTCTACATTGTTGTTCACAATACTGTCCGTCAGCTACAAGTATTGTTGATGAAAGACGAACCACATGATGATCATTTGTTATAAGTACATAATACTTGCTAAAAATCAGTTCTTGTGCTAAGCATTGCTTTTGTATAATATAAATCGTTACCTATTGGTCATTTTTGGCACTTTTTTATTGTGTCAGAGAAACCAAATGTCACTTTAACCAAAATTTTTACTTCTCGACCTACATTATTCGATGAAGCGTTGAATTTTAAAATTATAATGAACTGTTGGTTCATACTGTACATTATCTGCATGAGTGAACGCACCATTTAAAAAATCACGCAATAAAAACCGTAAATATTTATTTCTAATGCGTATTCATCGTCAGAACGAACTAGTTTATTATCAGTTGTGGAGTGCTTGAGTTCCCGTGTTCGTCAACTCAAGTGATGGTAGTGAATGTATAGTGCAAGTCAGATCGACTGATGCATCGACTGTTACCTCGCTGATGAATTCTTCTCCGGTTATCAGCCGAGGGGTGGCGTTGTCTTGTCGCAACGTTTCAATGAGTTTCGTACCCATTATCTTCTGGAGAATACGCCGAGAAAGACTGCAGTCGCATATATTACCTCACCAATTAGGGAGAACAGAGAATCCACAGCTTTGGTGTATTCAAGAAAACGACTTAGACCTACACGTTCTAGATCTTCCTGAATATGTTATGAGGATTCTAGTGTAGGTTTATGGCTTCCAAGATTATGAAAATCAAGTTACTATTGCCTATTACATGTTCGAGTGGCTGAAATTAAGAAAGATTATAATGCGCATTTTGGTCTTTGCGGGAAACTTACTGAATAACGTAACAGTTTGAAGCTATACACTATTACCTGTTTCGTACGTATCTTACGTCTCTGCTACATGATAATTCACACAGATTCGCCTTACTGCCTCAAGTATTTAAAATGAGGCGCTTCTATGTATGGGCCCTGCTATAAACATTATGATGCGAATGCATGATGCCAGATTGATGGGCCTCCTCACAATAAACTACATTGCGTTGTTTGTAAAATGGAAAATAATATACGGTTTTGACGATATTCACGTCGGGTCCTTAGCCACAACATTTCATCGTCTTGACTCAATATTTTGGCGGTCCACCTCGCCTGAACAGTTAGTGCCACGGCTTACTCACCTGAAGTTAGTGGTCAGGTGGACCGCCAAAGTATTGTGTCAAGGTGACGACATGTTTTGGCTGCAGACGCTACATGATTATCATCAATTAATACGCCACGAAAGTTTACTGAGGCCCAATAAATGCTTTTTTCCTACAAAATAATGTTTTAAAATTACAATATGTAAGTATGCACAGCAGCATAGCAAATACGCAAGATGATACTGTTTAAGCCACATCTTTTCATTAATTACTATTTCAATGAGGCACCTGAGCCTTGCTCCATCCGTTAGTAAGATATGAACCTTCATAAGAGAGAAGCAATGGCCACTCATCAGGCAAGTGATACGTCGCAAATTTTCAGTTCTTAGTGCACCCTCCACATCGGATAGTCATTCACATCTGTTGAACACCGGTGGTGGCGGCAGAGGCAGTCCCATCTGTGATGTCATATCGTGGGGGCAGTGTCAGGGGAGGAACTGGTGGTGGTAGTGGCGGTGATGGCAACAGTGTCGGCAGTGGCAACGGTAGCAGAGGTCGCAGAGGTAGGGGGGGGGGGGGGGGAAGGGGGCTGTGGCTGTGGCATATGAGCATTCTGAATCCTGGTAGTTGGATAGGACGTTTGCGTATACATAGATACTCCGATAGACATCGTATGGTGCGTGACGGATTGTACCCTCTACCCCTACTTGTCATTTCCCCTCCTTTTCCACTCGCAAATACAACTGTCTGTATTCCTCCATATGAGACCTAATTACTAGTATCTTATAATTGTGGTCCCTACTTCAAATGTAGGTTCTCTAAATTTTCTCAATTGTGTTTCTCGTATAGATCGTCGCCTTCCCTCCAGGGATTCCAATTTGAGTTCCCGAATCATCTCCGTAACATTTACGTATTGTTCGAAGCTACCGGTAACAAATGTAGCAGCTCGCCTCTGAAATGCTTCGATATCTTCCTTCAATCTGGCCTGGTACGGATCCCTAACACTCGAGCAGTACTCCAGAACAGGTCGCAACAGCATCGTACACGGTGGTACAAAAAGGTACTGCCAAACTTTCAGGAAACATTCCTCACACACAAAGAAAGAAAACATGTTATGTGGACATGTGTCCGGAAACGCTTACTTTCCATGTTAGAGCTCATTTTATTACTCCTTTTCAAATCCCATTAATAATGGAATGGAAACACACAGAAACAGAACGTACCAGCGTGACATCAAACACTTTGTTACAGGAAATGTTCAAAATGTTCTCCGTTAGCGAGGATACATGCATCCACTCTCCGTCGGATGGAATACCTGATGCGCTGATGCAGCCCTGGAGAATGGCGTATTGTATCACAGCCGCCCACAATACGAGCACGAAGAGTCACTACATTTGGTACCGGGGTTGCGTAGACAAGAGCTTTCAAATGCCCCCATAAATGAAAGTCAAAAGTGTTGAGGTCAGAAGAGCGTGGAGGTCCATGGAATTGGTCCTCCTCTACCAATTCATCTGTCCCCGAAACTGTTGTTGAGAAGCGTACGAACACTTCGACTGAAATGTGCAGGAGCTCCATCGTGCATGAACCACATGTTGTGTCTTACTTGTAAAGTCACATTTTCTAGGAGCACAGGTAGAGTATCCCGTATGAAATCATGATAACGCGCTCCGTTGAGCGTAGGTGGAAGAGCATGGGGCCCAATCAAGACATCACCAACAATGCCTGCCCAAACGATCACAGAAAATCTGTGTTGATGACGTGATTGCACAATTGCATGCGGATTCTCGTCATCCCACACATGTTGATTGTGAAAATTTACAATTTGATCACGTTGGAATGAAGCCTCATCCGTAAAGAGAACATTTGCACTGAAATGAGGATTGACACTTTGTTGGATGAACCATTCGCAGAAGTGTACCCGTGGAGGCCAATCAGCTGCTGATAGTGCCTGCACATGCTGTACATGGTACGGAAACAGCTGGTTCTCCCGTAGCACTCTCCATTCAGTGGCGTAGTCAACGTTACATTGTAGACCAGGAACTTCTCTGACGCTGACTTTAGGGTTATCGTCAACTGCACGAAGAATTGCCTCGTACATTGCAGTTGTCTTCGTCGTTCTAGGTCTTCCCCAGTCGCGAGTCATAGGCTGGAATGTCCCGTGTTCCCTAAGACGCCGATCAATTGCTTCGAACGTCTTCCTGTCGGGACACCTTCGTTCTGGAAATCTGTCTCGATACAAAGGTACCGCGTCACGGCTATTGCCCCGTGCTAATCCATACATCAAATGAGCATCTGTCAACTCCGCATTTGTGAACATTGCACTGACTGCAAAACCACGTTCGTGATGAACACTAACATGTTGATGCTACGTACTGATGTAGAGCAATGAGTCGCATGTCAACACAAGCACCGAAGTCAACATAACCTTCCTTCAAGTGGGCCAACTGGCGGTGAATCTAGGAAGTACAGTACATACTGACGAAACTAAAACGAGCTCTAACATGGAAATTAAGCGTTTCTTTATTTGTGTGAGGAATGTTTCCTGAAAGTTTGGCCGTACCTTTTTGTAACACTCTGTATATGCTTACTCCTTTAGAGGTAAACAACTCCTTCCTAAAATCCTCCCAATAAACCAAAGTCAACCATTTGCCTTCCCTATCACAGTTTTCACATGCTCGTTCCAACTCATATCACTCTGCAGCGTTACGTCCAGATGTTTAAACGACTTGACCGTGTCAAGAAGGACACAAATAAGGTTGTATCCGAACATTAGGGGTTTGTTCTCCCTGCTTAGGTGCAATAACTTACTTTTTTTCACATTTATGGCTAGCTGCCATTCATCACACCAACTGGAAGTCGTCTTGTATCTTCCTACAGTCACTCAGCTTCGACACCTTACCGTACACCACAGCTTCATCAGCAAACAACAGCAGATTCCTGCCCACCCTGTCGCCAGAACATTTATGAATATTGATAACAGGAGCGATCCTACCACACTTTCCTGGGGCTCTTATGACAATACCCTTGTCTCTGATGAACACTCGCCGTCCGGACCATACTGGGTTCTATTATTTAAGAAGTCTGCGAGCCACTCATATATGTGTGAACTTGTTTCATATGCTCGTACCTTCGTTAGCAACCTTCAATGGTGCGCCGTGTCAAATGCATTCCGTAAATCTAGAAATATGGAATCGGCTCGTTGACCATCACCACGGCTCTCAGTACATCATGTAAGAAAACGAGAAACTTAGTTTCGCATGAGCGATGCATAATGAAACCATGTTCATTCGTGAACATAAGCTTCTCAGTCTCAAGAAAATTTATTACTTTCGAACTGAGAACATGTTCAAGTTTTCTGCAGCAAACAGAAGTTGTGGAGATTGATCTTTAATTTTTCGGGTCCAGTCTTTTACCTTTCTTATATGTGGTGGATGTTTGTGAAATAAGCAACTCTGTAGAAAACAAACTCTGCTTTATTGATTTTGCTATAGAAATTTCATTGTGTGTGGGTAGCACAAAATTTTGAAATAGTTGTCGTCTGTGGGTCTTAAACTCGGACTGAATCGCATTCAGTCTAAAAGGAGGCATACCCACATAAAAATTCCCCTAGTGTACTCATCCTCTACAGTCTTTAGAGGTTTTACAGTTACAACTTTGGTATGGGTGGTATCCAGGAATTGATACACTGCACCACTTGGATCACTGTAAAGCTACTTTTGCTCAAGTAGTCTACATATTCACATGTCTATCAGTAGCACAATCTTTCTGTACTGATCGATATTGCACCGTACATAACATCTAATTTCACAACACTTGAATGTTTTAAATATACCGTATATTCTAGCCCTACCATACATATCAAATATGGTGACTTAACATATCAACATTTCAACCTATATTGGAGTGTGAGTTGTATCATACATGTCTGTCATCTTATTCTTTATATAACCCAAAATATTGCACATATATTCATACTGATACCACTACTATTGAACTTTGGAGTCAACGTGTTGCGCATTTTCAACTTCAGCCACCATGATAAAGGCATTATCTGGATCCAGGCTGACATCTACTTGTTTAGAGCCACATACACTAACGTTATGTGCTGGTGAACAGTAGCACTCGTGGTGGGTGACTTGTATGCGGTTCTGTGAGCAGTGATGCTTCCACCACTGTGGGCTGGTGCTGTGTCTGTCGCAGTCGCACAGAACAGGTGAACAACAGGGGCTGCTGCGGCTGCAGTGGTAGTGCAGCGTAGCTGAATGACACTAGGTCCGATAAATCAGGAGGCCCATCAGCAGGCTGCTACTGCAGCTGTATCCATGTCCTCCTCCAGCAGTTCCGCTACTTCCAGATCAGGGGCGCATTGTAGTGGACCAAAAACAAAGTATAAGAAGAATCGAGCATATATTTGTGAATAACAACAATAATAATTACAATATTACTATATACTTGTTTCAAATTCAATAGTTTTATTCCTATTGTGCCTAGGAGCAACGGCTGGTACCAGCTGCCGGCGCTTCGTCCTCTCACTATGATGACTAGAGCTTGAAAGAAGGGGTTCCGCAGTTGGATTCACGACAATATAAAGGGGGAAGAGGAGATCTCGTTTCGTATTGGTCCACCCCTCTTATTAGCCCAGAAGGGTGAGGGGGGTGGGATGGGAGGGTTCCCTGGCT
This sequence comes from Schistocerca gregaria, assembly GCF_023897955.1. NCBI lineage: Eukaryota > Metazoa > Arthropoda > Insecta > Orthoptera > Acrididae > Schistocerca > Schistocerca gregaria. The sequence goes on from NC_064931.1 coordinate 550,318,002, forward strand.
GACACCGGATGTCCATAACAGTGACTCTGAGATAAGATCGTAATCTCACCTGAAACTTTCGTTACTGTCCTACCCGTGTCTTCTACTGAGCAAGGGCACCTCCTAAGGTATCCGCTTCAGCGTCTATGTTCATTGGACTATCTTTTCTTGTTTTGGTTCATACTATCTCCTCCAAAAATATGGAGAGCAAAGAACCTGCAATGAAAGATGTGCACTATCAGAGATAGCGAAACGATCCTCGCTAACGACTTACTTTCGACTCGGTCGTTTCCGGACCAGGGCGCCTTGCCTCACATTGTTACATTTACTATTCTGCATCAACCGGGAAAGTCTGTAGCACCGTCACAGAATACTCCTGTTTGCATGAAGTTTAATTCGTTCTTCCTAGTAATTTTGCGGATGAGCGTTCGGAACAGTAATTCATTCGGCCTTGTTATATGAAATCTCTTAAAGCTTTTTAAATAAAACGAACGTTACAGGCATCATATATCTTTATTGTTAATTTTAGATCATTTCAGCCCTCTGCCGCTAGAGAGCTTCGAATAGTAGCCTGTAACATGGGATTGTGTAACGTAACTATGCCGGCACATGAGAAACTGCTTGCCAGAATTGAGTTTCGAATTTGAAGAGCTAGTTAACACATGGAGCACCATCTTTTTCAGCATGAAAATGCCAGATCGCACACGAATGCTAAGACTTCTGCAATAATCTGACACCTTGGGTTTACTATCATCGATCGTTCTGTATACAGTTCTAACTTGACCCTATCCGATATTCATCTGTTTCCAAAACTTAAAGACCATGAGGTTGTGACTGTCAACAAAGTCAAAGATTCTACGGTGACGGTAAAAACAAACTGGTCTTTCTTAGGCGAAATGTGTTCGTCGTCATGGTGTACATGTTAAGAGATAAATATATAGAAATTAAGAATAAAGATGTAGACTGTTAACGTTTGTTTTATTTAAATAGCTATAAGAGTTTTCATATGAAAAATTTTAAAGGCCTTAGTTTTCAGTATGCCTTCATATTTACAGCAACATCACAAAGAGTTAAACTACATGTTACGGGAACATATGGTCTCAAGCTTACTATTAATAGAAATTTCAGCGCTACATCTAGACCTCCACGCATATTTGAGCACATAGACTAAACAGCATTGCGCATCCGGTTATCCGTAATTGCACACACAGCTAATGTCTACACACGGGAACCAACAAGCAAATACAGTTAAATCCGGTTACCACTTATGTTGACACCCTGTTATTGCGGCATAGGCAAATGAACGTTGACCTAAACATGTAAGTGATGTGTTTAAATTATGTCAAAAGGGTACGAATGAGAATTTCGTTTCAACACGCATAGCAATTTGTTATAGAACCCTAGTACTTAGGAACACCCTGTGGCCAAGGAAAGAAGTGCAGCGTAATAATAGCAAGATTTATTAGCGATATAATGAAGTACGACAGTGTGAGTTTTAATGAGACCAATCAGCTAAAGTAATAAGTCTATTATTCAGCCTTCCTCCCCCAGGACAGAAGCAGTGCGCCCAGTCCATCTGTGTATTGAGTAAATTCTGTGTACAAGCATCAGAGAGTGACCTAAAGGTGTGCGTAGCGTGTATTTGAAGCGTAACTTGGAAACCACCTACTGGAATGTGGAGAAACACCTGAACCCCACATCCAGGCTGGCCGGCATACCAATCTCTCGTCCTTTATCCGCCGGCCGGATTTGAGCCAGGACTAACATACCTCCCCGTCCCTAAAACGGTCGCGTTAAGACGCACAGCTACTCCGGAGGATTCGCCTTATTTTTCTTGGATTACTAAAGGTGGAAGCGGATGTTCTGTAAAACAATCGCTTTCATTCATTTGTACACTATTTTACTTTACGGCTTTTATTTTAGTTTTTGTAATTTTCTTCTTCTGTGAATCGAGTAATAGATGTTTCGTAGTCAGTCTCATTCAAATACGAACTACAGTTGTCCTTTTCTCTTACTAAATAATAGCCGTTCCTCTCTATTTACCAGTAATGTAAACTACGTATGGACTTCTGAAAGTAAGTTACATGTGTCGTCTCACACTAATTCCATATTGCAACAAGAGTAGCGCATTGTCAGAAGAGAATGTGTGTTGCGGGTGTCTTGTAGACACAGTTCTGCTGCGGTAGAGATAACATATGTAACGAAGTGTAGGAGTGAAATGGCATGACATCTGGAAACCTAGTCCAAAGCTGAAATACGTTTCTTGTGGCCAACATGTTTAACCTTTCGTTAGTTAGTTTGGGTTTCAGACACGCCAGTCGATGCATTCGTCAATGGTCTCATGAAGTGGCGGATAACTTGTAGTCGAACACGTTGGTAGCTTACTTTTGCAATCTGTATAGTAGTTAACGTCAGTTTAGCTTCGTTTGTGGAGGAAAGAAAAAGGATATCTCATCGCTAGGGTTCATTAAACCACAGTATTTTAGTGAAGTCTATTTTCACAAATATGGGAAGCTGAAATCGTTATACGGTGCTGTTTTCCAACACTTAATCTAATATGAAGTGAAGAGAGCTTCTAATGTACCTTGGACTTTAGATGGTACTTATATCACACTAAAAGCTGGGTAATCATTTAGATTCCAAGGACATTTTCATCTGAGGCTGAGTAGAAAATGTCAGACACTGGTTACATATTAACTTTCCCATTATCCTTGTTATTAGATTCCGTTTCTAACAACCCGTAAGAAGAAATTAACAAACACTTTAAATCTCATCTCGACGAGCGGCGCCAGCGTGGTGTGCCAGCAAACGTGATACGACGCGTTGTGACGTAATGCAGGTAGCAGTAGCAGCTACGGCAGTGAGGATCGTTGCGGGTATCGCCTGCTGCAGTAGCTCCAGTGGAGGCTGAGCACCGGTGAGCACACGCAGTAGCTTGTAGGTAACTTGTAGGTCCACGCATCTCCATCATGATGCACCGTCTTCTTCTAACCTCATGGTCGGTGGTAGACGTGACATAGTGTCGTCCTCTGACCATCTTCCATCACTTTCAAGGTTACTGTGCCTAACATTCGGAATTTACTTTCCACGCTCGCGAGCAAATGTTAACACAGTTCTCGCACTCGTTTGGGCAAGTTTCACTTCGGTAGCCTATAAGCGCCTACCGAGTTCTCTGTTTCGTATCGATCACTTTCACAGTTCAATTTCCTGGCCGATTAAAACCGTAAGTAGGGTGGCAGGTAAAATAATCTAAAAGTCTACCTTCCCCGTTTACAAGAACCTGGAAACTATTTTGCGGTCAGCCAGAAAGCGATGGAGAACATACTGACCACAATTTTGAGTATGCAAGCCCACATTACTCATTATATTCACTGAAAGAAACTGATCCTACTTGCTATTTATTCAGCAAGATCAGGAACTATAACTACAAATAAAAGTTTTGAGTTGTAGCTGGTTAATATATTCGGTACAAATTCGCAGGCACAAACATATTAATACACCTGATGATGATAAAAATGTCGTTATCGGAAATAACACTACTAGCAGTTCGGATGCGACTTCTACAGGAAGTTCCAGATAAAATGGTGTATCGCCCTGACTTGTAATCACCAAAGATTATTGCTCGACTTAAAAGTGGAAACTAATATCTCCATTTGCCACCCAGTTTTGTCTACATAACGGGCGGCACACAAACAGTTACTTCTATGAAAATTAAGCAGTCCAGGACGGTGTACAGTCCTCGCGAGTTCATTTCCTACTTTTACCGAAAACGCGTTTGGTAGCTGCGTCGCTGTGACGTCATCCGAGGTACTATGCACACAGTCGTTTGACTGGCGTGGACAGATTGATATATCGGTGCAAAGTGTTTCCACACTGCCTCTCTGGCCGTATTTATATATGGGCGCAGCGGACCGCTGAACGGAATATCTGCTATCAACTGCTCTAGTCATCGGTAGCAGTATCTAAATGGCCCCTTTCTTGGACACATATTAAATAATAACTCTTCCGTTTAGCAATTTACAATCTTCTTAACTTTCATATGAATGGAGTTGGCATTAGTTACTGAAAGAGTTTTAACTCGAATGTATTTAAACTTTGCCGGCTAGGATTTTTAGAACGGAGCTGACATTAGAAGATTACCTCTGAACTGCGTCTTTAAGATTGTTTGTAATGATTGTTATTTGTAATAAAGTCTTGAAACTTGACACAGCTGTATTACACTACTGGCCATTAAAATTGCTGCACCACGAAGATGACGTGCTACAGACGCGAAATTTAACCGACAGAAAGAAGATGTTGTGATATGCAAGTGATTAGCTTTTCTGAGCATTCACACAAGGTTGGCGCCGGTGGCGACACCTACAACGTGCTGACATGAGGAAAGTTTCCAACTGATTTCTCATACACAAACAGCAGTTGACCGGAGTTGCCTGGTGAAACGTTGTTGTAATGCCTCGTGTAAGGAGGAGAAATGCGTACCATCCACATATCGGACGATGATAAAGATCGGATTGTAGTCTATCGCAACTGCGGTTTATCGTATAGCGACACTGCTGCTCGCGTTGGTCGAAATCCAAAGACTGTTAACAGAAAATGGAACCGCTGGGTTAAGGATGGTAATACGGAACGCCGTGCTAGATCCCAACGGCCCCGTATCACTAGCAGTCGCGATGACAGGCATCTTATCCGCATGGCTGTAACGGATCGTGCAGCCACGTCTCGATCCCTGAGTCAACAGATGGGGACGTTTTCAAGACAACAACCATGTGCACGAACAGCTCGACGACGTTTGCGGTAGCATGGACTATCAGCTCGGAGACCATGGCTGCGGTTACCCTTGACGCATTATGGGGTTCTTGTGATATGTAACTTTGCTCTTACGTGACTGTTTTCAGAAGATGCCGACTTTGTTGTTGGTCCAAACCAGTTTTGACGAGTCAACCTTTACTAGAAAATGGTGAGTTTTGCCTTTGGTTATTCTTTCGATGTTTGAAACTTCGTGTGTGATCACATGAGCCCCCATGTAAATCATTTAAATAAACAAATCCCCGCTGAATAATGATGATTCATGTAATGACAACAATTTGGAATCAACTTGGTTCGTTCAACGTTTCCCCAGTGTGGTTACCAAACCTCATTTCATCTTCGGTGTCATTAATCTCGTTTACCCTGTAAGAGAAACATACAAGGGACTATTCAGTGACGTTCATTCCCAGACTGGTCGCTCTGAACTCCAACAGTTATATTTCCGTTGTGGAGTTCCTTTGTTTTAGAACATGGGATCAAACTCTATTAATTTTTATGTGACAGCAGACGGCTTGGCATTCAGTGGAACTTTGGGAATGATAATCAGTTTTATTCAATAGGAAACTTGCATCTACGAAAATTTCCATGTTATATGGCCAAAGTTGAACCCACTGCGGATCCAGTTATCAATATTTAGACGTTTCCAGTATTTTATAAACAATTGGGGGCTTTCAATCTAATCAGTATTGCACTTTTCCAAAGTAGTGAGCTTTTCAAAATCATTTATACTCTTGACCGAAACACAATTGAATCCTTTTGTTTTTACCCTAAAACAAATTTCATTTAACCCTCATGTTGGGAACCACTGCACTAAACCCTACTTAAAATTTGCAAGAAACAGTATTAACTGAGGAACAAAAGGAATATAAAACTACATTCTCACTATTGCTCCAGCATCAACGACAAAGACGTTTCTCATGTTGAAGGTCTTGTGTGCTCTGAAAGGGGATGGTGGTTCGGGGTGAGCCAGAAGCCATTTGAAAGTAGTACAATTCCTTTATTAGACCTATAGCTCTCTTTAAAGAGTCATCCCCACATCTGGCGCACTCAAGGGTGAGACTCGAACCACAGCTCCCTGCGTCGATGCCCTGCAGTGGGTCACCGTTAGCTGCTATTCTCAGGGCTGTCCAAGTATGGCACAATCTTGCTTAGTCAGCGTACACGGCTAGTGGACGAGCTATTCCAGGCTTGATGCGGAAGGCTGACATCTCCTACAGGGTACAAGACAGTTAACTATGGGAGACTGATGTTGGCGAGCGCAGTAAGGGCTCGGTAGCTGGAAGCCCCTCAGTTCAATCCTCAGTTCATCAGATGGCAACTGGAGCACCTGATAGGCAGTCCTGTCAAGATAACGATTGAGCAGTCTCACCTCACGACGGATGCCGAAACTATAATCAACGCCGGCTCGAATAACCGATTCGATGACCTGTTTGGCTGCATGGCAAGTATTTATGTATGCCAGAGTTGGTGGTGTTATTGCAGATGAGACACAGGTCATATGCCGAAGTGTCCCTGGTTTCAGTATGTCGTCATCTGTGCAAAGCAGGTGCCATGGCGCAATGACGTGCTAGCATATTAATAGAAGTGTTCCTTTTAATTTCATTGATTTGTCTTGCCTAGCCCCACTCCGTTACACCGAATGCAATCGATGGCCTTTTTGATCACCACATCTCGATGTTCACTTACAGTGGTCGTCAAAGTTTTTTGGTCATGAAGTAATACTGAGATTGCTGAACGGCATTTTGGGCCGCGTCTGTATCGATATTACACAAATCAAAAAGTTTTGCATTACCTCGGTTCCTGAAGTTCCGGAAACTGTACAATAAATTGCAATAGAGATCAAAATAAACATTATTTCTGCCCTTTTTATTACTCATGAAAACCACACATTGCATATTGTACCACCATACAGCGAGACCTTCAGAGGTGGTGGACCAGGTTGATGTACACTCCGGTACCTCTAATACCCAGTAGCACGTCCTCTTGCATTGATGCATGCCTGTATTCGTCGTGGCATACTATCGACGAGTTCATAAAGGCACTGTTGGTCCAGATTGTCAAACTCTTCAACGGTGAATCGGCGTAGATCCCTCAGAGTGATTGCTAGGGCACGTCGTCCACAAACAGCCCTTTTCAATCTATCCCAGGGATGTTCGATAAGCTTCATGTCTGGAGAACATGCTGACCATTCTAGTCGAGCGATGTCGTTATCCTGAAGGAAGTCATTCACAAGATGTGCGCGATGGGGCCGCGAATTGTCGTTCATGAACAGGAATGCCTCGCCAATATCTGCCGATATGGTTGCACTATCGGTCGGAGGATGCCATTAACGTATCGTACAGGCGTTACGGCGCCTTCCATGACCACCAGGGGCGTACGTGGGCCCCCATAATGCCCCCCCCCCCCAAAAAAACAGTAGGAGAACCTCCGCCTTGCAGCTCTCGTTAGACAGTGTACCTAAGGCGTTCAGCCTCACCAGGTTGCCTCCAAACAAGTCTCCGACGACTGTCTGGTTGAGGGCATATTCGCCACTCATCGGTAATGCCAATCCTGAGCGGTCCATTCGGTATGTTTTTGGCCAATCTTTACCGCGCTGCATACTGTTGTGGTTGCAAAGATGGACCTCGCCATGGACGTCGGGAGTGAAGTTACGCATCAAGCACCCTGTTGCGCACAGTTTGAGTCGTAACACGACCTCCTGTGGCTGCACGAAAAGCATTATTCAACATGGTGGCGTTGCTGTCAGGGTTCCTCCGAGCTATAATCCGTAGGTAGCTGTCATCCACTGCAGTAGTAGTCCTTGGGTGGCTTGAGCGAGGCATGTCATCGACAGTTCCTTTCTCTGTGTATCTTCTCCATGTCCGAACACCATAGCTTTGTTTCACTCCGAGATGCCTGGACACTTACCTTGTTGTGAGCCCTTCCTGGCACAAAGTAACAATGTGGACGCGATCGAACCGCGGTATTGACCGTCTAAGCGTGGTTGAACCACAAATAACACAAGGCGTGTACCTCCTTTCTAGTGGAATGACTGGAACTGATCGGCTGCGGATCCCCTCCGTCTAATAGGCGCTGCTCATGCATGGTTGTTTACATCATTGGGCGGGTTTAGTGACATCTCTGAACATGCAAAGGGACTGTGTCTGTGATACAATATCCACAGCCAATGTCTATCTTCAGGGGCTCTGGGAACTGCTGTAATGGAAAACATTTTTTATGTGTGTGTTTTTAACTGAAGACTGAAAATACAAAAGTTACTAAGCGTCAAGTCTCACATTTGTCAAAAGAATAAAAAACAATCTACATTTCCTTGTACATAACTTATTTTTATCTAAAAAGCTGAAAATAATGCTGCTCATTTCAACATTCAAAAGCAATGATACAAATGACAAAACTATGAACTTTGTAGTGCTATACCACCGTGCTCACTGGTTCCAAGTACCAGTAAGGAAATGTCATTAATAATGGGGCACTGTTGTTTATTGCTGATAACACAAGTACACCAAATACAGCAGTAATATTAGAAATAGTAGAACTGTAGTAAATAAAAACAAGTTTTCATTTCTTTTATATGTTTTACAAGACAGTCATATAATTAAATTCAAAAAAAAATTCTCTCTTTACTGACTTCTGTTTCTTAGACAACTTCATTCTCGGGATCATATGTTGTAACGTCTTCTGTAGAACTCCCTGTATTGTTGGGAAAGAAATGGCAGCATAGTCAACAGTACTTTCTGTTTTGCAACTGATAAGCATGGCTGATCTTTCAGATGAAGTGCGGCACGGTATACATCACTCATCATCTTTCATCTTTTAAACACATTGATTTTCTTCCATTCTTATGTTCCAGATTAAAAGTACTTGTATAGCTATTTGAGATGGGCGAGTATGAGATACTTTGATCATACATTTGGCGATCAGCATTGACAACAATGCTTCTGCAGCGTCTTTAAGATCGAAGAAGTCATTTGTATGCATTAGAGTTAAATGGACAGGGTTCATAGCTTTAGTTCACTCAACAATCTTCTATAAACCTTGCAGATCTTGCTTACTTTTGTTCGATTCTCTATCACTGCAAAATCTTTGTCGCAGCTTAAGCAGCCGTGCTCACTCACGAAACACTTGTTTGTTCTCGCTTCAGTCTATATCATGGTAAATGGCGGAGACCATGACTTTGAACTCCATTGAGAAGCACTACTCAGCAGGCAACCCATGCGCCATATTGTGAATATCTGAAACATTTTCTCCATTATTTTACACTAAGACATGCGGTAAAAGTACTGAGAACATTATAGTACTGCGAGATGCAGACGTGTTTTCTGAAAAAGGGTTATGCAGAACGTTTTCCAATTCCAACCTTCAGTTGGTAACCTACATACATCAGGTATGCTATGGCCTCTCATTCCCAACAGACTAGCTATACCCAGGACGCGATAATTTGGTGTCCGACATCCAAGTACTGACGAATTAACACTCTTAACACTTCGAGTCTACTGTTTTCGGTTTCAGATTGCTTCATTCTCAGTGACCCCGATAGTTTTGACACTACAGTTTTCTGAGTAAATATTAGTGTGTTGTCTGTCTGAGAGACGATTAGTCATTCTTCCATTCAATGCGTTGTATTATAATAGCTTTAATTTCATCTTATCTCCCTTGGTGCAAATGAATACCACTTTTGTAGACGATTGTTTCTGTAACGTACAGTAGCGAATCCAGATTATTCCCATCTGAAATTTATATCAAATCAGTTGATAGGTACGAGTCGCACATGCCCGTGAGTTGCAAGTACTGGTAAACAAGCAATAAAAGTTTTCCTCCCGTCACATCCTGTAACCCGCAGTGGCCGTGGTACTTAGGTCTCCGCCCCGGAGGTAAGCAGCCAGATTTAATTAGCTCACAGCAGATTTCACCAACGTCAATTAAAAATAAACTCGTCTTAAAATGTTACTGCTCTGAATGCATTTTACTTGTTAATGAGCAGCAAACCTACGATCTTCAGAGGTTCCTGAGGTTAGTTGATGTTCTTGAATTCAGCTGTTAGTTGCTAGATGAATATTATTACACTGGTGTGCAAGACTTCAGGGCAAAAGTTACTTTCGTATGATGTGTCAGCTTCAAGTACAGCAGCTTGGTGAGATTTTGACCATACATAGAAAGTACTGCGGCAGTATAGTATAGTAAAGTACAGTGCAATTCAGAAGGTATTTGAAAGAAATAACACAGAATTGACACTTCTATGCAATCACAATAAATATATACTGAAGTCACCGCGACTTACGATGTTCTCCTGGACATTGCAAAAGAGGGACATAGTTCTTAATAGGGTGCGTTACGTTTAATTAACTCTTATCTCCTGGGAGGTCCAGACAGTTTCGTTCCAGCAAATTTCCTCGTAACACCCCATCAGCACGGACAGCAAAGCATGTTGTACAATGTGCTCTAATGTTGATGTCATGATGTGCGGCGTTGCATCCCTCCATCAGCGCTGTTGACCAGTGCTGAATGGTCGCTGGTGCAAGTCGACGTGCAGCAATACACCTCCACAAGACACCCTACACCTGCTCGATGTGATTTAACCCTTTTGGTCATGGCGTCCTCATATAAGGACATACTAAATAAATGCATAGTATATTAAAAGTCGCTAAATTTTACCATTTGTGATTGTTGTGCTCATATTTTCACAAGCAGAGAGTTTATTTGAGAACAATGTCGGCATCTCCTGTCAATCTGTGGTACCACAAAACAAAACTGAATGTGCAATGTTACATGGACTCCTCCTAGTACCCTTTGTATCTCCCATCAGTCGGTTAATATCTTTTGATTTTCGGTCAAAAACTTTATTTGTAGGTAAAAAGGTGCATTTCTGAAGGTGAAAACTAAAGATGTCTTTCAGAACGAAAGATAAGTGAAATATTTATAACTTTATACTTGGCTCCAAATAAGGACATTGTGATTGAAAACTTTCAGACATATTTTAGTTGTCTTACGGTGATTTCACAATGCCTCGTGTCCAAGACAGAAGAAGGCCACTTAAAGAAGAAGAAGTTATAAAGCTCATTAATTCATCTGGAATTAACGATCTATCCGATGATCCTGTCGATAATTTTGAACAAGAGGACAATGATGTAGGTAATGTTAGACGTTTTATATCATAAGGTATATGGTAAGCTGAGTAGCCTAGGCACAAAGCCCGCTAACTGCATGATAAGTGAGACTGAGTTAATCACGACGCACTCGCCCCATCCAAACGACAATGCATTGGCAGAGTACGAATTTGTTACAGCGCAGCCAGTCTAAAGTTTAATAAGAAAAATATCCATTCCAATCGTAACAGGCTGAAAGTTAGCGTTGAATGTCCAGATTGGTAAGTCTGATTTCTGTTGACGTGCTTCGGATCCGGACATGGCAGGGCGACAGCTATGCCTATTGAGCATTTAGCGGGCTTTGCAGCGGACGAAAACATGCAGTTAGCTCCTTTCATTTTAGACAGCCATTTTTGACGGTTTATGCCAGTTTTGCAACGTGAAACATATTCCATCATGTAGGCACTGAAAAAAATCTATACGGCTGTGCGCCCACCTCAAAACCGACATAAAATGAATTTAGCAACTTTTTCATCTGGAGTACTCAGATGTACGTTTTTTATGAGTTTTTGTTTTTGTAATAGCATTTTCAGTTATAGGTTCTGGATGGTGATGAAGAAGAAGATGATGATGTTTGAGTTGTGGGGCGCTCAACTATGCGGTCATCAGCGCCCGTACACATTCCCAATCTGTACACAGCCCAATCTAGCTACTTTAATGAATGATGATGGAATGATGAGGACAACACAAACACCCACTACCCGGGTAGAGAAAATCCCGAACCCGGACGGGAATCGAACCCGGGACTCCGTGATCCAGATGTAGCAACGCTAGCCACTAGACCACGAGCCATAGACTATGTTCTGGAGATCCCCTTATCATCAGAGCCCAAAACAATGACGTAAGGAACAACACCATGCTGAAATAGGTATTGTGCCTGAAACTGATGTGATGGACGTTGTTTATCTAGAGTGGCATCCTAATTTTGGACAATTAACACCTAAAAAGATATACGGTGGAGGAAAAGAGGACCCTCTTATGTATCTCCTTTTATCGAATGATACAAGTGTTACTCAGAGCCAGTGAATAACCTTGATATCCTTACCAATTTTTTAAAAACTATTTCACTGATGTTATTGTGCAGAAATGTGTGGAATGCACAAATATTTATGCAGTTTACAGAAGTGTAGGTACTTTTTCTCCTAAGACGGAGAAAGCAATACTTTCACTTATAGGAATTCACATGCTGGAGTATCCCAGGATTAGATGTTACAGTGAGCCGGAGCTACGTATTTCCCGAATAGCAGACACTACGTCAGATAACCGTTTCCTAAAACTGAGACGGAACTTCCATGGTGTTGACATAACAAACGATCCTGATAAAATGATCGATTTTGGAAAGTCCGACCAATATCCAATTCCATAAGAGAACGGGTCCTGAGTTTACCAACAGAAAAATATCTTAGTGTCGATGAGCAAATTGTGCCTTTCAAGCGATTATTCAATGTAAAACAATATGTGAAGGGCAAACGGAAACCATGGGAATAAAAATATTTGCACTCTATGGAACAAGCGGTCAAATGTTTGATTTTATAATATGTCAAGGACCGACGATAAAACTTGATCCAGCAATATCAAAAATTTTTGGTCTTGTTGCATCATTAGTGGTGCAATTAGCAGAAAGATTCAATGTAACAAGTGTACTTCTCATTTTTCGATAATTTTTTTCCCAAATTACAGTCTCCTGCAATGCTTCAGACGTAAGAATATGTACCCATTATGTACGGTGCACCAAAATTGCTTCAAGAACACACCATTTTCGAGTGACAAAGACATGAAGAAATGTGGTAGAGGCTCTGCTGAGGAACTGATAAGTGAAGAAGGTTGGGGTTGGGTTGTTTGGGGGAAGAAACCAAACTACGAGGTCATCTGTCTAATTGGATTAGGGAAGGATGGAGAAGGAAGTCGGTCGTGCCATTTCAAAGGAACCATCCCAGCATTTGCCTGGAGCGATTTAGGGAAATCACGGAAAACCTTAATCAGGATGGCCGGACGCGGGATTGAACCGTCGTCCTCTCGAATGCGAGTCCAGTGTGCTAACCACTTGCCACATCGCTCGTTGAAGTGAAGGAGAAGTTATGATAACAAAATGATATAACAATAAGCCAGTGATAATGGCGTCGCATTTCGTGGGAAAAGATGGTATAAAACTGAAAAGAAATATGTTAAAATCAACCAGCCTGAAGTTATTGAAGTTTACAAGCAACGTATGGCAGGGGTCGATAATATGGATTTTCTGAGCACAATTTATCACACGTTCATCAGATCGTGAACGTGGATGCTTCGCATTTTTGCTCATGCAGTTGATATTACATGTGTAAATGCACGGATTGCGTACAAAAAAACACATCAGAATTAGGTGTTCCCAAAAATAAGACTCTTGATTTGCTTCACTTTAGGGCAAGTCTGGTCAAAGTATTGAGAAAAATAGATAAGCCAGCTGCTAGGAAAAGGGAGCGTCCCACTAGTGAGAATCCAATGCCATTTCCAAGTACTTCAAAACGAGTCAGTGCGGAAGTTCGTCCAGAAGCTGATGTTCGTTTGGACAACGTTGGGCATCTTCCAGTGGTCAGTGACAAAAAATCATTTGACAGGTGCAAGAAACCTGGTTGCAAAGGCAAAACCAAATTTTATTGTGTAAAATGTAACATACATGTGTGCATGGATAGAAACAAAATGTTTCTTTCATTATCATTCTTCACAAGCTTAAAACCCTAGTTTATGTACATAATTATTAAGTAATCTTTGTGTAATTTATGTATTTTGGTGAAATAAAATCAAATAAAATACTTTGAATTTTCGACTTATACTGTACCCACTTGAACACAATTTCCTCATTTGGGGACGCGTTGTATCCCCCTTGGGGGCACCTCGGAATATTATATACATCTAAAAACTCATAATTTAATTAGAACAACTGGATAACTAAACCATGATTTTATTTTCAGGGAAAAAATAATTCGTGACCGAAAGAGTTAAATCGAGAGAACGGGCAGGCCAGCCCGTTTGCAGAATATGCCCGTGCGTTGTGTAACACCTAAAAAGTGCGTGTTTGACTGTCACTGGTACTTTCTTTGACTGTTATCACTTCCACAGGTGCTTCATGATAATAGAGAGGTAGGTTTTAACCGTTACGCTCTGCTGCAGTTCGTCGGTCCCTTCAGATACTGTTCAGATGACAATAGGACTGGACTCAATTAACTACGCAGTGCTTCATAAATGGCTACATGCTAGCTTGTTAACTCCATTCTGGAGTCCCGAATACTGTCCCCTAGTGATTGCAAATGTCTCGTTAGCGTTATTCTCGCATGCAGTACTTTCACTTGTGCTTGAACTGCCTCTAAATCCGGGTTTAGAGTGCTAGCTGATGCACTGTCATAACCTATTACTTCCCTAGTTAGTTGTGAAAACATACATGGCTGAAAACTCGCAACTAATGTGGAATGACAGTCTACATTCGCTCTGTTCCCTTCTGCCAACTCTTGTTGTATTGAATATCCGTCCTTTCTCGTGTTCACTGAACAGCAACCTGAGGACGGGAACCATTATTATCTACCCCACCTCTTGTCACCATCTCTCATGCAATAATGAAAGTCAATGCTTACCCTATCACACGCTCTAAGACAATAAAAACCACGCACCACGAAGGAATCATCCGAGCGGGATGGAAATCGGTATATGTGGCGTATATGAACAAACAAACAATTTATTAGAATCTCAGTAAAAATGGATGATATATTCAAGAGAAAGTGCTTCATAAACTGAGCAAGCCTATACCGCGTTGGACCACTTTTGGTCTTTATGCAAGCAGGCATTCAGCTTGACACTGTTTGACAGGGTTGTTGGATGTCCTTCTGAGGGGTATCGTCCTAAATTCTGTCCAACTGGTGCGTTATATCGTCAGAATACCCAGCTGGATAGAGGACTCTGTCCGTAATGCTCTAAATGTTCTCAACTGCGGAGAGATCCAACGACCTTGGCGGTGGAGGTGGGATTTGGCAAGCACGGATACAAGCAGCAGAAACTATTTCCGTGTGCGGGCTGGCATTATCTTGCTGAAATGAAAGCCCAGGATGGTTTATCATGAATGGCAACAAAACTGGGCGTAGAGTATTATCGACGTATCACGGTGCAGTAAGTGTGCTGCGGTTGACAACCAAAGATGCCCCTCTATTAAATGAAATGTCACCCCACACCATCACTCGTGGCTGTCGCCCGCTGTCTGGGACGTCACCAGGGGCGTCTTCTCTGGTCATTGGGGCCCAGTTCGAAACGGGACTCATCACCGAAGACAATTCTCCTCCACTGAATGATATTCCAGGCCGAATGCAAACAGGTTTGTTGGTGTACAGAAGTCAGTTTTAGTCGGAACAAGGGACGCCTTGAGCTCAGCCCCCTTCCTGTGAGCCATCTGTTAATGATCTTTGTGGTCACTGAAGCTCCAGTTGCACTTCTCATCAATGATAATGATATCTCCTGAGGTCTGAGTGCCTCGGTGATGATTGCTCGCTCCTCAAGTTCTATCTTATTTCTAGGCTGACAGATTTTTTTCTTGACGCTGTGTTCGGCCATGGTTCACCCATTCCTGCCAAATCGCCGAATAGTGGAATCGCTCCTGTCCAAATGTCAAATGATTCGCCGCTTACCGCAACCACCTTGTTTGAACCCAACTACACGTCCTCTCCGATACCCTGAAATTGTATATATTGTCTGCGCGTCTGTCTGCGAGGCATAGTTACTGTTCAAGTGAATACACGCAATGAAATTTTCCAATTATTTTATGCTCTGGTGGAGATTTGTCCCCTATTTACTATCCTTTCCAGCTGAACGGTGAAATTGCGCTGGAGCGTCACACATTCATCAATCAGCCGCCAAAATTTACAGTTTTGTATTTTACTTCGATACCTGTACGGATGTCAGTTTTGACCAATTTGAACAACCCCTTCGTGTTGTGTCTTTTTTTCTATTTCTTCTTGTGTCACAGTATTTAGGTGTGATCATGCCTAACACTATATTAATAATCTAATCTATATTAATAATCTATATATCAGGAGAAAGAAAACTGGCGTTCTACGGATCGGAGCGTGGAATGTCAGATCCCTTAATCGGGCAGGTAGGTTAGAAAATTTAAAAAGGGAAATGGATAGGTTAAAGTTAGATATAGTGGGAATTAGTGAAGTTCGGTGGCAGGAGGAACAAGACTTCTGGTCAGGTGATTACAGGGTTATAAACACAAAATCAAATAGGGGTAATGCAGGAGTAGGTTTAATAATGAATAGGAAAATAGGAATGCGGGTAAGCTACTACAAACAGCATAGTGAAAGCATTATTGTGGCCAAGATAGATACGAAGCCCACACCTACTACAATAGTACAAGTTTATATGCCAACTAGCTCTGCAGATGACGAAGAAATTGAAGAAATGTACGATGAAATAAAAGAAATTATTCAGATAGTGAAGGGAGACGAAAATTTAATAGTAATGGGTGACTGGAATTCGAGTGTAGGAAAAGGGAGAGAAGGAAACATAGTAGGTGAATATGGATTGGGGCTAAGAAATGAAAGAGGAAGCCGCCTAGTAGAATTTTGTACAGAGCACAACTTAGTCATAGGTAACACTTGGTTTAAGAATCATGAAAGAAGGTTGTATACGTGGAAGAACCCTGGAGATACTAAAAGGTATCAGATAGATTATATAATGGTAAGACAGAGATTTAGGAACCAGGTTTTAAGTTGTAAGGCATTTCCAGGGGCAGATGTGGACTCTGACCACAATCTATTGGTTATGACCTGTAGATTAAAACTGAAGAAACTGCAAAAATGTGGGAAATTAAGGAGATGGGACCTGGATAAACTGAAAGAACCAGAAGTTGTACAGAGTTTCAGGGAGAGCATTAGGGAACAATTGACAGGAATAGGGGAAAGAAATACAGTAGAAGAAGAATGGGTAGCTCTGAGGGATGAAGTAGTGAAGGCAGCAGAGGATAAAGTAGGTAAAAAGACGAGGGCTGCTAGAAATCCGTGGGTAACAGAAGAAATATTGAATTTAATTGATGAAAGGAGAAAATATAAAAATGCAGTAAATGAAGCAGGCAAAAAGGAATACAAACGTCTCAAAAATGAGATCGACAGGACGTGCAAAATGGCTAAACAGGGATGGCTAGAGGACAAATGTAAGGATGTAGAAGCTTATCTTACCAGGGGTAAGATAGATACTGCCTACAGGAAAATTAAAGAGACCTTTGGAGAGAAGAGAACCACGTGTATGAATATCAAGAGCTCAGATGGCAACCCAGTTCTAAGCAAAGAACGGAAGGCAGAAAGGTGGAAGGAGTATATAGAAGGTTTATACAAGGGTGATGTACTTGAGGACAATATTATGGAAATGGAAGAGGATGTAGATGAAGACGAAATGGGTGATACGATACTGCGTGAAGAGTTTGACAGAGCACTGAAAGACCTGAGACGAAACAAGGCCCCCGGAGTAGACAACATTCCATTAGAACTACTGACGGCTTTGGGAGAGCCAGTCATAACAAAACTCTACCAGCTGGTGAGCAAGATGTATGAGACAGGCGAAATACCCTCAGACTTCAAGAAGAATATAATAATTCCAATCCCAAAGAAAGCAGGTGCTGACAGATGTGAAAGTTACCGAACTATCAGTTTAATAAGTCACAGCTGCAAAATACTAACGCGAATTCTTTACAGACGAATGGAAAAACTGGTAGATGCGGACCTCGGGGAGGATCTGTTTGGATTCCGTCGAAATGTTGGAACACGTGAGGCAATACTGACCTTACGACTTATCTTAGAAGAAAGATTAAGAAAAGGCAAACCTACGTTTCTAGCATTTGTAGACTTAGAGAAAGCTTTTGACAATGTTGACTGGAATACTCTTTTTCAAATTCTAAAGGTGGCAGGTGTAAAATACAGGGAGCGAAAGGCTATTTACAATTTGTACAGAAACCAGATGGCAGTCATAAGAGTCGAGGGGCATGAAAGGGAAGCAGTGGTTGGGAAAGGAGTGAGACAGGGTTGTAGCCTCTCCCCGATGTTATTCAATCTGTATATTGAGCAAGCAGTACAGGAAACAAAAGAAAAATTCGGAGTAGGTATTAAAATTCATGGAGACGAAGTAAAAACTTTGAGGTTCGCCGATGACATTGTAATTCTCTCAGAGACAGCAAAGGACTTGGAAGAGCAGTTGAACGGAATGGACAGTGTCTTGAAAGGAGGATATAAGATGAACATCAACAAAAGCAAAACGAGGATAATGGAATGTAGTCCAATTAAATCGGGTGATGCTGAGGGAATTAGATTAGGAAATGAGACACTTAAAGTAGTAATAGAGTTTTGCTATTTAGGAAGTAAAATAACTGATGATGGTCGAAGTAGAGAGGATATAAAATGTAGACTGGCAATGGCAAGGAAAGCGTTTCTGAAGAAGAGAAATTTGTTAACATCGAATATAGATTTAAGTGTCAGGAAGTCATTTCTGAAAATATTTGTTTGGAGTGTAGCCATGTATGGAAGTGAAACATGGACGATAACTAGTTTGGACAAGAAGAGAATAGAAGCTTTCGAAATGTGGTGCTACAGAAGAATACTGAAGATAAGGTGGATAGATCACGTAACTAATGAGGAGGTATTGAATAGGATTGGGGAGAGGAGAAGTTTGTGGCACAACTTGACTAGAAGAAGGGATCGGTTGGTAGGACATGTTTTGAGGCATCAAGGGATCACAAATTTAGCATTGGAGGGCAGTGTGGAGGGTAAAAATCGTAGAGGGAGACCGAGAGATGAGTACACTAAGCAGATTCAGAAGGATGTAGGTTGCAGTAGGTACTGGGAGATGAAGAAGCTTGCACAGGATAGAGTAGCATGGAGAGCTGCATCAAACCAGTCTCAGGACTGAAGACCACAACAACAACATACAAAAAAAATCGCGAGAATCACAATAAAACTTGAAAAACATTGACTATCCTTAGCCTTAGATATATACGGTGTACAAGGTACACGAACCTCCTTCTTCTACTGCTCACTCTTCCGCTTCTATTTTTTTTTCTCTTCTTTGTGGACAGCCAGCGACTGGTAAAACGTAGTATTTAGTGATAAATAACGATTCGTTTTGGGGATGGATGATAACCGCATACGGGTGCGGAGGTAGCCTGGTGAACGTTACGGATCCACCCACGATGTCGCACGCCTCACCACCCACACAGCCGGCGTTCTGGTCTGGGAAGCCATAGCTACGATACCTGGTCCCCTCTAATTGTGGTACGCAGAACCTTCACGGGCCAGCGTCATACTGATGACATCCTTCAATCCCATGGTCCACCAGGGACACTTTTCTGGCAAGATCGTACTCTTCCGCATACAGCTCGAGTGGCCCAAGACTTCCTAAGTTATGTTCCGACTCTGCCATGGCCGACCTGCTCTGCGGACTTGCTGCTACAGAAGGGTGTTGGGGCAGATGTAAAGCCAGACGCTGCACTTCATTCTGTACATGATTTGGAGTTGGCTGTTCCAGATTTCTGGGCAAGTCTCCCTCAAGACATCAGACGTCTATAATCAACTCGATGCAGGATCGTGTTGCTATATGTATTTAACAAAAGGTGTTCAAATGCGTTGTTGATGTTGCACTGTATTTCTCTGCTTGTACTCACTGTACTTGTTTACATGTCTTGATTTTGGTATCAAGTGAATCTCTCATTTGTATAATAATGTCTAATACACTAATGGCCATTAAAATTGCTACACCATGAAGATGAAGTGCTAAAGACGCGAAATTTAAGCAACAGGAAAAAGATGCAGTGATATGCAAAACATTAGCTTTTCAAAGCATTCCCACAAGGTTGGCGCCGGTGGTGACACTTACAACGTGCTGACATGAAGAAAGTTTCCAATCGATTTCTCATACTCAAACAGCAGTTGAGCGGCGTTGCCTGGTGAAACGTTGTGGTGATGCATCGTGTAAGGAGGAGGAATGGGTACCATCACGTTTCCGACTTTGATAAAGGTGGGATTGTAGCCTATCACGATTGCGGTTTATCGTATCGCGACATTGCTGCTCGCGTTGGTCGAAATCCAATGACTGTTAGCAGAATATGGAATCGGTGGGTTCAGGAGCGTAATGCGGAACGTCGTGCTGGATCCCAACGGCCTCGTATCACTACCAGTCGAGATGACAGGCATCTTATGCGCATGGCTGTAACGGATCGTGCCGCCACGTCTCGAGGCCTGAGTCAACAGATGGGGACGTTTGCAAGGCGCCAACTATCTGCACCAACAGTTCGACGACGTTTCCATCACAACAGGAGCGCCTGCGATGGTGTACTCAACGACGAACCTGGGTGCACGAATGGCAAAACGTCACTTTTTCGGATGAATCCAGGTTCTTTTTACAGCATCATGATGGTGGCATCCGTGATTGGCGACATCACGGTGAGCGCACATTGGAAGCGTATATTCGTCATCGCCATACTGGCATTGGCGGCACTTTGAACAGTGGATGTTACATTTCAGATGTGTTACGACCCGTGGCTCTACCCTTCATTCGATCCCTGCGAAACCCTACATTTCAGCAGGATAAAGCACGACCGCATGTTGCAGGTCCTGTACGGGCCTTTATGGATAGAGATAATGTTCGACTGCTAACCTGGCCAGCACATTCTCCTGATCTCTCACCAATTGAAAACGTCTGGTCAATGGTGGCCGAGCAACTAGCTCGTCCCAATACGCCAGTCACTACTTTTGATGAACAGTGGTATCGTGTTGAAGCTGCATGGGCAGCTGTACCTGTACACGCCATACAAGCTCTGTTTGACTCAATGCCCAGGCGTATCAAGGCCGTTATTACCGACAGAGGTAGTTGTTCTGGGTACTGATTTCTCAGGATCTATGCACACAAATTGCGTGAAAATGCAATCACATGTCAGTTCTAGTATAATATGTTTGTCCAACGAATATCCGTTTATCATCTTCATTTCTTACTGGTGTAGCAATTTTAATGACCAGTAGTGTAAATTTCATTTCGATCCTACGCTCCCCTTTTGCTGCACAATTTCCACTGTTCCCGAGTGTATAATATTTTGTAGCAACAGTACTCAGAGACATGAAGTGGAGTGATCAGGATGTATCAGTAAAGGTAAAGTAAACTTCAAGTTACCATTCATTCACACGATACTGGAAAAACTGCAGGTTGCCCACAAAAGCAGTTGCATGCAAGACACTCTGAAGCACTATATTTATACGCAGTGCTCACGTGTGTGGGAATATATCATGTCGGTGTACCTGGCGACACAGAGCATGCGCAAGAACGGCTGTGTGAATGGTTAGAGACCTGTTTGACTCGTGTGTGAGTGTAATGGAAGTGAATATTTAGTTATGACTGACAATTTATGCTAGACCGGGACTCTAATCCGGATTTCCTGCTTCTCCCTTTAGCCACTAGGCTATCTAACTTTGCCTCAGAGACCCACGCAAACAACCGGTGCCAAATTTGTTTTCCACTTGATGCCAAGTGTTCGCACATTACTCTTCCGAACGTACCGCCTTGCCCCCACGCCTGCGTTGAGAAAGATGTACGATTACAGGCGCCGGCTCTTTTTCGAGAGTTTTCCATCAGTGGTCAGCGACCTAAACGTGCAGTTTAACAGATCATTCACATGTAAAATTCCTTCACTCTTCCAGTGCAGAATAACAAGAGTCAAAATCCATGCTCGTATCAACTGAGGTAGAGTCTACTACTTACGTATATGCAAAGAATTCCTGGAGCACTTTAATGCATTGGAATACTTAACGCGAGGTCTTGGTCTGACACGGAAATAACATCCCATTTTAATATTTGCAATAGGAGATGTAAACGAGAGATATTTCTTTAAGACCTTCACCGATAAGGGCTACCACAATTTACGACAAAATTTGAGTGACAAATAGTTTACGTAAAGACTGATATTTTTCCCTTACATGTACATACTTTGCTGCTCTAATGTATGAGGCTAACTGATTGCTGTTATGAGTATAGCAATATCAAACGACGTATGATTGTAACACGTTTTATCAAATATATGATTTTCATTTAAGCTTCCATGGTTGCGTTTCTAGTTACGCTGACAGAGACCAAGGAGGCACTCCGTCAAAGGCACTCCGTTCAGTTAGTGAACGTCAGAAAACTATCTTATGTAATGACTCAGAGGAAGTGTGGACACCTCACAGTAAGGAAGGTCGTCGGACAATAAAGGCCCATGTTACAGACGCTGTCGTATTTACTGAGTTTATGGTTCATATGACACTGGGCACTGTGGGACTTAACTTCTGAGGTCATCAGTCTCCTAGAACTTAGAACTACTTAAACGTAACTAACCTAAGGACATCACACACAGCCGGCCGGGGTGGCCGAGCGGTTCTAGGCGCTACAGCCTGGAAACGCGCGACCGCTACGGTCGCAGGGTCGAATCCTACCTCGGACATGGATGTGTGTGATGTCCTTAGGTTAGGTTTAAGCAGGTCTAAGTTCTAGGGGACTGATGACGTCGGAAGTTAAGTCCCATAGTGCTCAGAGCCATTTGAACCATTTGAACATCACACACATCCATGCCCGAGGCAGGATTCGAACCTGCGACTGAGTTTATGGGTTGAAATCAAAACTTTTTTGACCTTTTATACACCTCAATAGGAAGTATATTTACTCGGAAATTCCTACACCTAGTAATAACCGGCTGCTTAAGTAGGAGGCGGCCTGGTATCAATGTTTCGTACATTTTTCCCATCTGTTACTTGTTATACAGGACAGATACAAGCTCCTTTCTTTCTCACTGCGATGACGCAGGAATTGCTTTCTGTCACGTAACACTCCACGTACAAGTGTGACAAACAGCGGCTATAATTTTCTCACTCTAAAATTAAATTCGCATTCTTCGTAATTCTGAGGAAGTATAATTAATTACATTCCTTGGCCTGCAGTCTTTCGTTTCTCAGAATGAGAAAATTAAAAGCAAAAGACTGCAGCTGTGAAACTACTGAATAGGAATTCTCGGCAGAGCCTAAGAAGAACGCAAACTACATTTATAAGTGGAGCGATCTATTGTGACGGGGCGACGACCGGCTCGGGCTTAATTTGTCGTGTGTTTTCTCGTTAGTGTTATTAGGAGTTACTTTGTGCGGGCGCGGCAACACGTAACGCGCCAAGGAGAGCTCGTTACGCGGCGTTCAACTTTGCGGATAATTAGTGGCCGGGCCGCGGGATAATGAGCCAGCCAGGCGTTGCGACCAACCGCCTGTTTTCACTCATAAATCATCAACCATCGGCAACTTCACAGGCGTCACATTGCTTTGTTTCATTTTTATCTTCAACGGGGCGCATAAACGGGGTTAATTAATTCTACTGTGACATCTGGCTTTCAGAATCTCCGACGGAGGCTGTAGGATATCATGGCTCAGGGACGGACCACCCCATTACCGCATTTGACTAAATTTTTAGTTGTTGGCTTACACTTTCTGACTGATACTAACTGTACCTTTGTATGAGCGATGGTTCCTTGGAACTATTCAGGTTTAGCATCATGTCGACGACTAAGTTATTAGAGACTAGTTATTAGAGACTTGGATTCATAAGGCGATCTACATAAAGTTACTTCTGAATATTACTAAAGTACAGTCACGTACTTACTGCTACTCACCTACCTTTGTTAAACATAAGAACCTACGACAGTGAGACGGTTTTCCTGCTTGACAGGTATCGCTTAATGAATTAAAGATGGGAATGACGAATATGTTACTTGATATGTAAGAGGACTGCAGTATTCTAGCATAAACAGTTTGTTTGTCATTGTTATGAGTAGACACCACGTCTAGAATACCTTACAGCACTGATAAAGAATCACGACATGCATAAATATGCTATTTTTTAACTGTGTAGATTCCTAAAAAATTTCATGAACGACACAGATGTAGCATCGCAAGATGATACATCAGCAACAGGCCATTAACGTAAAGAAATTGCATGTAATATACGTAGCAAAATCAGATAATAGTTAAATACAGCACTGGTGATAAACCGTTGGGACGACATGTTGATATCCAACAGCACTCGTGTGAATACGTTTGTGGAGAATCGAAAAGCTCGATTGTGATTCGTTAGAATAATATTTAGGTGTTGCTTATTCGCGACAGTACTTACTCGCCAAAAGGCTCGCCACACCAACTGTTGATTAACAACCATGTGTTTGGTACCCATACCACGCGGTATTTTCTAACAATATGGAAAAGGCTTAAAGAAGAATTCCGGAGATCGTTGTAAGTTTGGAGAATATGGTAGAAATCATAATAATCGTAAATATAATTTTGTTGGGAACGATTCACAACAACCATCATGCATGACGGAAAGACTTCAAAACATCTCGTTGAATGAGATATCAAGCGGTATACCATCACCTTGTTCGTACACATCAGCTGAGAACTACGGCGGAAAAAGGAAAGAAGAACGTACACATGAAAGGATAGAAGAACTACCTTATATCCTACACCATTCACGAAAGAAATCGGCTCTGGAACGCAATGTATTCTTCACCAGACACCGTATTGTGGCTTGTACACCACAAAGAGAGATGTCGATGAAGTGTTATAAATACAGGCCAATAACGTGCCCTTAGTAAGCTGGAAAGGATTATTGTGGGAGCAGTCTTCACTTATTCACCCAAAGCAAAACGGCGGATCCTCCTAAAGATCAACAAAAGTACAAAAATCGAACGGTTAAGGATTCTTTGTCGTACGATTCATGATTTAGAGCTTTTACTGGAAAGGACAGATGAACGTTCGTCTTATGACTTCTCGCAATGCACTTCTACAAGGTCTTTCCATCAGGCCGTGCAAAACCGCATTCGTTGACGTTCTGCTAAGACTGGAAGGTCACACTACAACAGCCGGTTAATTCGATGACAAAAAGAAGGCTGCTCTTCACAACAGGATGTTATTAACTTTTACAGATTGTATGCCATCTAATCGTAAATCTCTTTCGACGAGAACGTCGCGTATGTCTTCTCCTGGTGCTTTTCGCGTTGAGTTATGCTTTGTGCACGAGATTAAGAGATGAAGGGGCATATGTCTAATAACTATATCTATACATCAAGTGTGTGATGATCTTTATACATTGTAATGTATTCCTTTCTTTTTCTTCCATATTTGAGAAGAATGACCGATCTCACTTTATTTGACTCATTTTTATACAAACTTGAGTGAGTTGTGTATCATAAAGTTTCCAGTGGAACTTCGTATGGCTGAAAATGTTAACAGCTGAATGGGTGTACAGTAAGGAATGGTATGGAATTATATTCATCATATACTTCCTCTTGCGTTCTTACAACACTTAGTAGGAATTATAGAAGAAGTTAACCAAGTAAAATTTTATAGATCGTATATAAATTATCTTTACACGATCCATTTTAATGAATTTATTTTACTTTCAGTATTAAAATTACCCTGTACTTACTTCAAACAATCTTTTTTATTTACAATATTAAAATTTTCCGAATTCTGAATTGCCCTCTACTTATGTCAGACAATCGGCAGTTGACTTGTTCTTTCTTCCCAAAACGATTAACACAAGAAAGCTGAATAGGAACACTTCATAGAGAAAGATATTGGTTACTCCGTACCTATACAGCCAAGAAATCAATGCTGGGTAACACGCTTAGCATTCCTTTCGTCATTATAGAGAACAATCTTTATGACATCTACTTCAAATTAAATTTTTCGTCATCTTCTTGCACAAGACATGACATATTTACATTATCTACACTAGGGAGTTTACAGTTAAGAGTACTTCTCTTAGTGAATACTTGCTGGGGTACCCGGCTTCGTTCAAGAAATTGAAATGAGACTGTGTGCTAGTCGGAATAAAAATATAAAAATTGAAGTATAAGACATAAAAAAAAATTATTGAAACATACTCTAACTACTTACAATGCTTGTTAAAGTAAAGAGGTAAATTGTTTTAATTGAAAGCATATTCTAGCTATTTAGAGTACTTGTTTATAAACAACACTTTTAATTTTGTTATCCGGAGTAGATATGCAAAAATTTTTCGAATTTCCTACTCGACAATCAGGGGTCTTCGAGGATGATACCGCAATATTTTCAAGTTTGTCCTTGCGCTTTACATTTCATTTCATTTGTGGTAAGTTCCTATGGGACCAAACTGCTGAGGTCATCGGTCACTATCCTTACACACTACTTGATCTAACTTAGATTAACTTACGCTAAGGACAATACACACACCTATGCCCGAGGGAGGGCTCGAAACTCTGACGGAGGGAGCAGCTCGAACCGTGACAAGGCGCCCTAGACCGCACGACTACCCATCGCGACATCTTACGCTTTGTTAATTGTAAAACTGTAGGCTAATTTGATTGGAAACTGCAGTCTTTAAATTGGAATGGCAGTTCAGTAGAGATCAGAGGTACTGTGGGGATACATTGTGTGTGTCCTTTGTACTTTCTAGTCATAAGTTCGGCTTCGATGATGTTATTCGATAGCCGTTTAATGATCATCCTTGTTCCATTTCATAGTTTTGGTGAGTTTAGATTTCTGTGTAGTACGATCGAAGATCTAGTGTTAAGTCGAATGCAGAGTAATGGAATACATGGTGCTAGCAAAGAGTTTAGAAATTCTGCAGAGAAGTTCACACTACCTTCAACGTTTACCAACGTGTCTGCCGATTTGTATATTCTCTCTACACTGGGAATTTTCTTTTGAATATTAAAGTTGATATCTTCCACAATATTATTTTTAGTTACCAAAATTGCCTTTCAGATAGCTAGTCTGGATTGGCGTAGTTGTAAACAATGTTTGCACAAATTTATACGATGAGATCGTTTTCAGTAATGACCCTGCTACAGAAATCACTGTTAAATGACGCCGGTCCTCTGGTCAGTAGGATACGTAACTTCGCCTGTTTGTAAAAGCTGTTGAGCAAACTAAGGTGCTGTTTCGTCTTTCGATAGTTCGATCCTCATATCTTTTGTTGGTTGCAGTACTTCTATGTGTGGTCAAATATGTGATTTTTTATGTTTGCATTGATGTGTTTCTTTGGGATAAGTGGAAATGCTCCTCGAAAATCTCTTGAGAGTATAAGTAGAGCTCCTTACAAGACTTCGAGTGTCCTCGCAAGTCTTCTAATGTTCTGTCCATAGCTTCGAGTCATATCTTATGTGCCAACGTGCACTCACCCCAGAAGACAATTTTAGCTTGCTTTAGAAGTTCACCCCGTTCAGATGCTCTTGAGATTTTGGATATTGGGAATTGTTCTTCGGCTAGATACTGCGGTGGTTGTAGGTAGAATGCGCAGTTCGTCTTCCTTTCGTAAGCGTAGCTCCAATGCCGGATGATGTCAGTGCAAGTTTAGCACTTTTTTCCGCCAGCTGCAGATTTATTACAAACTTTGTTCCCGTGCTGCTTGGTGCGTCCAAGCAAATAATTCCGCCAGTGTTGTTGTCGATCCGATCCATGATAACGCTGAAAATTTGCTTTGGATGGTTTTTTGTAGCGTTTTTCCTTTGTAATTTCGAAGTTTAGCACACTGATAGCATCTATTCGTCGTACTTGCACCCCAAGTTCTCTGGTTGTTTATTGCTAAACATTTGTCTTATAGGCGGATGACTGTTTCATTGAAGATGTCGTTAAATTCGATGGTAAGTTCAGGATGAGCTTGTCGGATTTTATACGGTATGTCATCACTCATACTCTCTTTGAAAGAGTCCCATAGCTGTTTTTTATTCGATGGGCAATAAGTTGTTAGAATTGAAGTGATAAGTCTCTCATTTGATCAGATGAGGCTCTGAGTGAGGCTTCTTGTAGTGTTAATTCCCAGTGGTTGTTATTTTCCAGTATTCCTAAGTGTTATAATGCTTTTCTGTATGTCTGGCATAGGTTACCGTCAACTGCCTTGAGATCTGTGAAATTTCATGTTCGCTGTATGTCATGTAACAACATCCAAAGATAGGAATATTCGGTGTTGTTCGGATGTACGGTGTATACTCGGCATAGTACGCATATTTTCATGATTTATGGATGATTTTCTACTGTAATTACTTGTTTTCGTTGTGGAAAGGTTTTTCTTGCTGTGTTCCACGTGGATGTATAGTGATGATGTCGCTAATGGATCCGTTTGGCGCAGTTGGTTAAAAGCTGTTAACGTTGTGTTCTGAGGTTGTTCGCTTGCAGTTTTTCTGACTGTGTCTTTTGTGAAGTAAACGATCTGTACATTCCCCAAATGTACTGCTATATGTTGCACACTTGGTTCGCCTTCGTGTATGGGAAAACAGAAAATCCGCTACGCTGCTCTGTTACCGTTCGTGTATCTTCCCATTTGGAACATGAGTATTTCGTCGTTTCTGTTTTGTTGTTTGTTGTCTTTGCCTGTTTAAAATATTGCCATGTCACTCCCCTTGTTTACATTATTACGGACATATTCGATTGATTTCACTGAACTGCAGTTTTCTACGCTTATACATGCTTGGAACATTTTTGAAAGTAGTGTGTTATATGGTACTACCCATTGACAATGTATTTACAGTTGCTGCCTCGTATTCGTAATTTTGCTGTGAGCAACCGTTTTTGCATGATCCTTTTCTGTATTTGGGATAGCCTTCAACTTCGGTTTGTGTATCGTCCAAGTATGGTTTTTTTTTTAAAAGTTCTCCATTACTCATACATGGCGAATTAGGGTTTAATGGCTCGCATGGTCCGTGGATACTGTTTTTCACTACTGTGTCTAATAGTTCCGGATCTTCTTGTGGGTTGGGATATTCAGCTTGGATGAGTTTGGGATATCCGTGGAATGGATTCTGTCGCGAAGCCATATGACATTGTGTAAGTGAGGCGGTCCTCGTATCTGCCATTCGACTGTGTACATCCAGCATCTAATGGTTCCAAAGATCTATTTTGTGACGACTTCAATAAATCTCATCTGTTTTTCTTGGTCAGCTGAGGCTATTATGTCGTCAACGTTTACATCATTGATGATTGCATCTCGAAGGTGGATGTCTTCTTTGGTGGGCCGTGCGGTTCTAGGCGCTACAATCTGGAACCGAGCGACCGCTACGGTCGCAGGTTCGAATCCTGCCTCGGGCATGGATGTGTGGGATGTCCTAAGGTTAGTTAGGTTTAATTAGTTCTAAGTTCTAGTCGACTGATGATCTCTGAAGTTAAGTCGCATAGTGCTCAGAGCCATTTGAACCCTTTTGTTTTTTTGGAATAAACGCGCAAGGTTTGGGAATGTGGTTGTATGTTTCATTGTCTCTAATCATCAAGCGGTAAGCATAGAAATCTTTGGAAGTGACATTTTTGTTTCTTTCTGCGCCTGTTTCGGATTGGGTTTGATTCATATTAAAATAATGTCCGTCCTCTCCGTAAATAAATATTAATGGATATTACAGGACATCATATGGACGGTGTGTATCTGCAATGCATTGTAATCCTCCTCGTCTCCGTTGTACAGTTATGCCACGGCCTGTATTTTCATCGTCCACAGCTCGTCTATCTGAGATGCATTAAATCGACGTTCATGTTCTCCAAGTGGTCTTTTGTCGGGTCGAAATATAACTTTATATTTATCTGAAATATTCTAGTGCTGTTCTGATTCTATGACTCAGTTGATTGTATTCGTGTAAGATCCTTTGAACATCTCAGAATACTTCTTGTCTCAATCCACTGATATTTGTGCATCGTTGACCAATATCTGTTTCTTCATTTCCGATGAAATATACTTGCAGAAACTTATGGTCTTCGTTGGATAGTGGTAGTAATGATCCCACGTTATGATAGATTTGCCATTGCGTGGGAAAAACATAATCGACTTTACCTCTGTTAGTGTTGATCGAAGTGACACAGAAAGAAGTTATTTGGAAACAGACGTTGTATGCTTTTATGTTTTAAAGAAAGTGTTTTGCTTCTGGAGTTTCCCCGGTCATGTAATGTAAAAAATCCTACGTAGGTGGTTTCAGTGGTGGTAATCGAATTTTTCGATCCAGGAATTTCTCTACTGAATTTTTCCGCGTTGCAACATTGGCAGATGTCATCCATTTTTCCCACTACGACGTGTTTGTGTTTGTTATGTTCTTTCGTCGGGTCGTAGTGGAATGCTTCATTTGTTAGGCTGTACTGTTACTTGTCCTCGTCCGCACTTCTCGTAGGGTGATATTTTCATGGCTGGCTCGAGTTCCCAGTTTTTACTTTAAGATTGTGTCGCAATTCTTGATTCTTCAATCGGTTCATTTTGTTTTTCTTCGGTTTCTCTGCTTCTCCCGATGCTCCTTCTCGTTCGTTGGGAATTAAAACGTGCTTCGCGCTCTTCGTCTGTTTCGTTTTCGCATTGTTCATTTTGTATTGGCCCTTTTGTTTCAGAACTGGCAAGATTTCCTGCTCTTTTACGTTTGTACATTATCTAAAATATAAACCAAATCAGCTTTTTATTAACAAATACACTAAGTACACTTTAAACACTTTTTTCGATTTATACTCAGTCACTGTACCACTTTGACTATTCACACTTCACTGTTTGTTTTTATTCACTCATTGCACTACTTTTCCGCTTCGTATCTTCGTCACTGATTAGAAATTCACGCTTGAATCCACGATGAGTCTTTCTTTACATTCCACTACCAATGTGCAGCCTCACCAATGAAGAATTCCAGAACATACAAATTAGGCTTAGAATGGTCAACAACGTTCCAGAACATTCAAGAGTGTTCTAGAATGTTCGACAATGATCTGAGATGTTCCCGAATATTCTGGAATCTTGCCGAATATTCCAGATTATTCCCGAACATTCCAGAAGAACCCGGATCATTGTGGAACATTCCGGAAGATTCTGGAATGTTATGGAATGCTCTCGAATACTCTCGAATGTTATTGAATGTTCTACAAATTTTTGGAGAGTGAAACTTCCCAGCCATTATATCTTCAAAAACACGCCCTTCAGGCAAAACGGGATCTTTCTTCATGGATGGAGGCTAGAGGGCTACCACACCATAAAACTCCCTTGATAGCATCGGGACTCATCTTTTAATTTTAGCGGCACACACATTGATATATATATATCGAGTATATGACTCTCAGGCTTATTACCCAGAAGTATAAATCTAACAAATTATGCTTGTATGTCATGAAATTTAAAAATAAAGCAGAGAAATGTAGGGCCACTTCCAAAATTAGAAAGATTTGGTTCTCACTCATATTTTAGTCTCAAAAATAGCTAACACTATTATAAACTAACGGAAAAATATTCACTCAAGATAAATTGCTGCAACATTGCAAATGGAGTACCTGAAATAATTACATCTATAGATCAATAGCACAAGCAATTCTGATGTAGCAGGTAACGACCGATACTGGAACATCCACGTTAGTACATAGTGAAGCCTCCACAGGCAGCAGTGCAGTCTCTGACTCGGGCATCCAAAAGATCGTACAGATGGCGAATACTGTCCTGCAACACGTCGTACCACACCTGCTTGGCATTCTCACGTAGTTCTGTAAAAGAAGTTGGCTGACGAGTCACACGATTCATTTCTCGTTCCATCATATCCCACAAATATTCGGTTGGAGACAAGTCCGGAGATCGTGCTGAGCAGGTAAGTTTCTGCACGTCCAGCAGAGGCTGTTGAGTTTCACGGGCAGTGTGAGGGCGGGTATTATCCTGTCGGAACAACATGACCTTCTTCTTGCAAAAGTGACAAAAGAACGGATCTATTAACATTCTGCATGTACCGAGCTCTGTTTGGCACCCCCTCCAGAAGCACCAAAGGGGAACGAGGGCTGTAACTTATCGAAACCCAGACCATAAGGCCTACGCGCAGACGACCGTCTTTTGCGTACATGTAGAACCTGCTTTCATCGCTGAAGACCACGGCGCACCATTCCATCCTCCAAGCGATGCTCTGACGACACATTTAGAGACGTGCCTGTCGATGGTGTAGCGCGTGAATAGAAGACAGGCTAGTGGTGTGATATCTCTGCAGTCCCAGTGCTAATAACCAGTTCGTAGCACTTCATGTAGACTCTTCTGGACTCATAAACCCTGTTATATGAGCTGTGATAACTGTACTGCCGCCCGCTCCTGGCGGGCGTCTGTGTTGTATGGACATCCAGAACTCAATATACAGGTGTGAGAACGTTCACGTAACCACTATACCGGCGTCATTGTAAAACTGACACAGCTCGTCCACCTTGTGTGGCAGTTCTGAGAAAGTGCCATCCCCTGACTCGGAAGGTGTCAATTTGACCTCTTTCGAACCGCACAGTTAACTGTAGGAAGCACGAGAGGTTGCCTACTTGATTTAGACGTTTGGACCTTATTGAGCGCTCTGGCTTTGAGCACTCCCTGTTAAAGGATAGACTTAGATGACGCACTGGTAGCTATGCCACTACGCACTTCGATGGCGATCGACACTGAAGCCATCATCAGTACATCTACTATCCCCCAGGTGGCATATGCTGTCATCGGATCAAAATCAACGTCATCTGCCCAGGTGTAGTAATCCTTTTTTTCCAGTATTGTATAGTGGTATCTGACACTTAGATGTTATTTTGTATCTTTGCGGGATTGGAAGAATTGGAAGAAGAAGAATATAAAAGATTATATTATGACAATTGTCATTTGAATAGATGAGGCTGGTGTCAACCTGAAAAACGACTGCATCTCCTTTGATTAAATTTTATTGGAATATATTCTAAGGGTGCTACCAAAGATGAAAATCAATGAAAAAAACACAGAAATATATTTCTTACTATTTCAAAGAAATTAGATGATAACAGTAGAGAGGAATGGATTACTGAAAACACCATTTTCTTACGACCTCCAGGCCTTACAGGGCGGAATGCACCAGGGTGGCTACGAGATTTGGTTTGGGAGAAAGGGGTGACTCACGCCGGGTCGTGCAGAGATGCACAGACAAGTTTGGCATTGCCTTTTATCCCGCCGAAGAATACAAAGTGATCCTGCTCATCCAGACGATGGCGGCGCAGCATGTGTACGTGTGCCAGCGCAAACGCCAGTGCTGGTATCTGCTGCTTTGGCACCCGCAGCTCCGTCGTTTCAGTCGTAACGTCTCCTGTCGTCGCCCGGACGGCGTTGCCAGCACCGTGTGTCGGCCGAGCCGGGAATTCCGCTTCGGCCCTCCGGAGCGCGGCTGGTCGTTCCTTCAAGTGCTCCTCGTGGTCACCATGTAGGGAAACAGCCAGCAGCCGCCGTGCCGTTGTAGTAGAACTTCGGCAGCTCCAGCTGCCCAGCTGTGGTGGTTCGGTCGGTGATTGAGGGCTGCCGCCGACCCGGCTGGTCACGAGATTGCGACCCAGCTCCTCCCATGAAACAGCAGCTTGCAGTCCGTCGGACGAAGTCAGCCAAAGAGCTGAGGGTGGCCGCCCCCCCCCCCCCCCCCCCCCTCCCCTCCCTGCATCCGTGCAGCTCCGAACTTCGGACCCAGCTTGTCACGGCTGTGGCGTGTCCTTACAACAGAGCTTGGCGGTTAATTTTGCGGTCTGGCACGCACGTCGTCGTGGTTGGCCTGCAACTTATACAATCGTCTTTCTCTCCAGTTTCAGTCGACATGACTTCTTGCCTTGGCTCTGTATGCTCCCTTTGAAGGGGACGAGTGGAGTGGTCCTCAATAATTATAAAGCTAACTTTTTTCTAGTCCACTTCGGCCACCACATACAGGTTGCTAGGTGTTGTTGTAACTGTAACGTACGTGTTTTTCATAACACCTCAGTGCCTGTTTTGCGCCTGATTACTCCACACCCGTCTCCAACTTTGTTTGTAGTGGCCGTGCATCCTTGGCTGCGAGTGTCGTCGCAAACCTGCCCCACACAACCGTTTGTCTACCATCAGCATTGCCAGCGCCCGCTACCCTATCTGTCAATCGGTCTGTTAACTTCTACTTTCTGGCCATATCTGCGCAAAACTGCTAGAATTCCCCAAATTATATTTATTCGTGACGCAGCGATATTAACATACACTGCAAATAAAGAAAAGACGGTATAATTCCCTATAATATGACTTTACGCATTACTAAAAAAGAATCCCCTAATCTTTTACTGCCACTGAATCCAAATACCAAAGCATTTCTGAGGTCAAAGAGTAACATTTTAACTATTCTGTCATTCTTTTGTCGTTTCAGCACGATTTATGTGTTTAACATTATTAAAAAGAACCCTCGCACTTTAATCTATTCTGTAATGAGTAACGTGAAATTTACACAGCAAGTTTATCTTAACAGGATGACCACTGTATATTATAACACGCTCAATTCAAACTGCATGAAGACGTAACAGGATGACCACTGTATATTATAACACGCTCAATTCAAACTGCATGAAGACGTAACGACGTTTCATTTCGTTAACAGTATTTGACTAAAAACAGCTCAACTGAGCAAATACTTGATTATGGCTAGGATAAAAAATTAAACTTTGATTACACACTTTCATTATACACACATCTAAATAGGTTCTGCACCTCGGTCCCGAGAGTTCCGGAACCTGTGCAGAAAATTGGAATAGAGATCAACATAAACATCATTTTCACCCTTTTTATTGCTCATGAAAATCACACATTTCATAATGTACCTTAAAAGGCGGTAGTCCAGATTGATGTACACACCGGTACCTCTAATACCCATTAGCACGTCATCTTGCATTGACGCATGTCTGTATTCAATGGAGTTCATGTCTGGAGAACACGCTGGCTACTCTAGTCCAGCGATGTCGTTATCCTGAAAGAAGTAATTCACAAGATGT
The DNA here is from genome assembly GCF_023897955.1 of Schistocerca gregaria. Lineage (NCBI taxonomy): Eukaryota > Metazoa > Arthropoda > Insecta > Orthoptera > Acrididae > Schistocerca > Schistocerca gregaria. The sequence continues at coordinate 550,352,725 of NC_064931.1, forward strand.
GCACGACCGGGGGGGGGGGGGGGGGGGCGAATTGTCGTCCATGAAGACGAATGCCTCGCCAACATGCTCCCGATATGGTTGCACTATCTGTCGGACGATGGCATTCATGTATCGTACAGCGGCGTACGTCGGCCCCACATAATGCCATTTCGGAACAGCAGGGAACCTCCACCTTGCTGCACTCGCTGGACAGTGTGTCTAAGGCGTCCACCCTGACCGGGTTGCCTCCAAACACGTCTATGACGATTATCTGGTTGAAGGCACATGCGAAACTCATCGGTGAAGAGAACGTGATGCCAATCCCGAGTGGTCGATTCTGCATGTTGCTGGGCCCATCTCTACCGCACTACATGGTGTCGTGGTTGCGAAGATGGACCTCGCCATGGACGTCGGGAGTGAAGTTGCGCAACGTGCAGCCTGTTGCGCTCAGTTTGAGTGGTAACACGACGTTCTGTGACTGCACGAAAAGCATTATTCAACATCGTGGTGTTGCTGTCAGGTTTCTTCCGAGTCATGTCTGGAGAACAAGCTGGCTATTCTTGCACAGCGATGTCGTTATCCTGAAAGAAGTAATTCACAAGATGTGCACGACTGGGGGGGGGGGGGGGCGAATTGTCGTCCACAAAGACGAATGCGGTCATCCACTGCAGTAGTAGACCTTGGATGGTCTGAGCGAGACATGTCATCCACAGTTCCTATTTCTCTGTATCTCCTCCATGTCCGAAGAACATCGCTTTTTTTCATTCCGAGACGTCTGCACACTTCCCTTGTCGAGAGCCCTTCCTGGCACAAAGTAACAACGTGGACGCGATCGAACCGCGGTATTGACCGTCTAGCCATGGTTGAACTACAGACAGCACGAGCCGTGTATCTCCTTTCTGGTGGAATGACTGGAACTGATCGGCTGTCGGACATCCTCCGTCTGCTCGTGGATGGTTGTTTGCATTTTTTTTGCGGATTTGGTGACATCTCTAAACAGTCAAAGGGACTGTGTCTGTGATACATTATTCAGTCAACGTCTATCTTCAGGAGTTCTGGAACCGGGCGATGCCAAACTTTTTTTGATCTCTGTAGTTAAAAATGCGATTGTAATTATCACTTTATGAGCAAATAAGAAGCGTTCGTGCCCATTATCACACTGCTTACATCCGCAAATTCTGAGCCATTTTTCTCTTAGATCAGAGTCTTAAAACACTATGGCGCAAGCAGAGTCTTACATTATGGTTCCATCTACGTATCTCAGGGACCTGTTTCAGTATGGTAGTTTGTTATGCTCTCTTTATCTGTCTTATGTTTACACATTTTATAGCTGCCTTTGTTTTCATGACCTGTTTCCCAGAACCTACAGCTTTTCATACATTCCACTGATCCAGAACAGCTTTACTTCCTTTTTCTAATTGCTATTGTTAAACTTGCTTTAAAATGGTTCAAATGGCTCTGAGCACTGTGGGGCTTGACATCTGAGATCATCAGTCCCCTAGAACTTAGAAGTACTTAAACCTAACTAACCTAAGGACATCACACACATCCTTGCCCGAGGCAGGATTCGAACCTGCGACCGTAGTGGTTGCGCGGTTCCGGACTGCAGAGCCTAGAACCGCTTGGTCACACCGGCCGGCAAAATTTGATTTAAGAGGGACCTATTTGTGTTATTTTACAGTTTAGTAACTAATGATATTATTAGTTCGAATTTTACCAAAAACACTAGACTCCGTCTTTTACGAGATATGTATGTAAGTGTTTGCTCTGGAGAGAAGTTCGACTCAATCACTACGGCATTCGAATATTAACGTCACTGTGTGGACGGCAGTGGATATATTTAAGGGATGTAACAAAAATGTATGGCACAAATTGCAGGACACATTCCTCACAAGTAGAAAAAGTACTTATGTTTCTATGTTGCAACTCATTTTCTCCAACTCATTAATTATGGGAAACACACAAGGGCAAAACGTTAGAATCGTGGGGAACATGCACTGTTGGTGACGTTTGGTTACGTTGTGCTGCGCCAGTGTTTTGTTTTGCAAGTCCCTGTTGCCACACGACGTAAGTCATTGCTTGTTTACAGGTAACATGAACTGTTTCATAAATCAGTCAGTACGACCGTTACAAGAACTTGGGTTACTACGTATAGTTAATCATGGAGATGCTCGTGCAAATGACAGTGTACACAAATGCAGAGATGGCAGATGCCTATGTGATGGCTTAGCTGACGGAAATGACGCTCGCCCTCGACGTTTGTAGCAACAGAGATTTCTCGGGCGAAGTGCCCCGACTGGAAAATATTTGAAGCTATTGACCGTCGACTTGGGGAACATGGGGCATTTATGCCTGATACTCGTGGCCGTGGAAGGCCTAGAAGGACGAGGACATCGAAACAAGAGACGGCAGTCCTCTATTCAGTTGACGACGGCCCTAGTGTCAGCACCACAAGAGGTATAGCTGCAGCATTGAATGTTGACCGCATGACTGTCTGCCGGGTTGATGCCTGTAACAAGGCCCACGGAGAGCACACTGAACATCTCCTGTGAGAAAGAGTTGCTTCTAGTATGCTGGTGCGTTCTGTTCGTGCGTGTTTCCCATGATTAATGAGTAGGAGAAAATCAGTTGTAACATGGAATAAATGCCTTTCCCGGCCCATGTTCATGTAACATAATTGCTTCGTATACGTGGAAGGAATTTATGCCGTACATTTTTGTTACACTCCGTACTTGGAGCTCATCGTTCACTTTTTTCTTCTGTCCTGACGTTACTTTAAATTATCTCAGACATTACATCATCATTGTGTGTGAAATGATCGTATGACATTGTTGGCCGGGAAGTTCGGCCGCCGTATTACAAGTCCTTTTTTTTTCTTAGTTGACGCAACTTCGGCTACTTGCGAGTCAATGATGATGAAAGACACACAACACCCAGTCATCACGAGGCAGAGAAAATCCGTGACCCCGTCGGTGATCGAACCCGGGACCACGTGCATGGGAAGCGATAAGCCTACCACAAGACCACGAGCTGCGGACACATCATCATTGTTACACTGAAACACCATGTGCTCTGATGTCCTAACATCGTGACACTCACTCTTGTCTTGAGAAAACCTATACATTTTGTAAAAGTAAGTTGGATGTAGACCAGGGATGCTGTGTGTTATACCCCTGGACAGTTGGAGATGCATCATTTTACGCCGATCCATGATATTTGATAGACGCTGAGGAACAATTCTTCCAGTCTGTATTTTGCCCCATTTGTGTTACTAGTACTGATTATTAATAGTTTTTTGAGCCACTCCCATTCCAGTTGTACGTTTACTGCACAGACAGTACACTGGTTCACAATTCGAGATTCGTAAATGACTTAGAATCCAACAATCAAGGGAAGCTCTCTCAAGGGCGTTGTTCTGAAGGGTATGTAGACAGTTAGAATGGCTTCACTGTATAGCAGTCTTGAATTCGGAGTGGCTATTGAAGTAATCCCATTCGTAATTTTAGTTGCCTTGTCTCATGAATTGTTGATGTGGGTTCTAAATCATGGTTCCACCTCTTAGTATATATATATATATATATATATATAAAATTTGCTGGATTATGGTGATTGTTTAAATTTCTGCATCATTCCCATGGTTTTTTTAATGCGCGATTTGATACATGATTTGATTTCGTATGTGTGCTTGACAATGACCAAGGCGTTGAAATTTGCCATTCTCTAGAGAAGCTGTTAGTAAATATTGTGTAGAAAAAAAGTCCTCACTGGCAGTTTTAAATGTGTTGCTTAGTTTTATCGTTTGGTTGCTATTCAAGAAATGGTAACCATTTATCATAATTTATATGCTATGATTGCTATTTAGTTTCTTTTAAAAATATTAGTTTCAGCTTCTCCACACACCATTTACACATGTGGGCAAGTGAAATATTGTTTCTCTATCTATACTGACTTTAAGTACCGAGAGAGGTTTGGTGACTGTAATCAAGAAGATAAATAGGAAAGTAAGAGCGGTATTCATCTTTCCGCCAACGACGAAGTAATTATAAACGGAACTACCAGAAACCGGGCGAGATAGCGCATGGGTTAGCACACTGGACTTGCATACGAGAGGCGACGGTTCAAACCTGCGTCCGGCCTTCCTGATTTAGCTTCATCAGCTCTGTGGAGCAAGTGGTCAACACTCTACCATCAAGTGTTGCAGAAGAGATTCGGAGAGAGACATGCAGGGCGCTAACTAGAGCCAGGCCGCCCAAAACAAACATCTCAAGAGACGAGAGGATGGCGCTCAACAGTTTGCGAGAGGATGAAGACTTGGTGGTGTTACCAGCAGACAAGGGGAACTCGACTGTCATACTGCTGAAGACTGACTATGACCAGAAGATCTGTCAACTTTTGGAGGACCCTGCTTATAATCTATTAGAGAATGACCCCACCGATAGAATGGACAGAAAAACCCGGTCTCTTCTTAAGGAAACAGGATGGCCTGAGAAGGTGGTCAAACAATTAAACGCTAAAGCACCGGTACCACCCAGACTGTATGGATTACCTAAGATCCATAAACAGGGTGTACCACTTCGCCCGATTGTCAGTAATATCTGCGCAGCCACCTACCCTACAGCCTCCCACCTTAAGAAGATGTTGGCACCATATGTGGGAAAGTGTGTCCACCACATCCGCAACTCCTCAGACTTTGTGGAACGTCTCAACAACCTACGGATCTCGGACACATACATCATGGTCAGCTTTGATGTGGTGTCTCTGTTCACCAGGGTACCACTTCAGGACACACTCGATATTATTGGTGAGAAATTTGACGGAGCCTTGCTGGATCTCTTCAAGCATATTTTGGCATCGACGTACTTCCTTTGTGGAGGCCAATTCTGTGAGCAGACTGAGGGAGTGGCCATGGGCAGCCCCTTATCTCCGGTAGTGGCGAATCTGTTTATGGAGAAATTCGAGGATGAGGCACTTACAACTGCTGCCTACCAGCCGACGTGTTTCTTCAGATACGTTGATGATACATTCGTCATCTGGCCACATGGCAAGAGAAGACTGGATGAGTTCCTGGACCATCTGAACACAAGACACCCCAATATCAAGTTCACCATGGAACTAGAGAGTGATGGTCAGCTCCCGTTCCTCGTTGACCTGGTAAAGAGGAAGGCAGACGGCACCTTAGGCCACAGTGTGTACAGGAAACCAACACACACTGACTTGTATCTACAGGCTGACAGCTGCCATCACCCAGCACAGAAGCATGGAGTGCTGAGAACACTCGTGCACCGAGCCAAAACACTCTCTGACACAGACAGCCTGACAGCGGAATTAGAACATTTACAAAGAGTGTTCACAGACAATGGATACTCCACCAGGGACATCCGCAAAGCGCTCCGTCCCACCAGACGACCTGAGGCAACAGAAGAGGAGCAGGAAGAAGAGACCAGGAAAGTAGCCTTTCTACCATATGCGGGTCCTATATCTGCCAAAATCAGCAGAATCCTGAAGAAACACAATATCAAGTGTGTGTTCTGCCCACCTAACAAGATCAGGACGCTCCTTGGAACTGTCAAGGATGATTTGGGGTTAAGGAAACCTGGTGTCTACCATATACCCTGTGAATGCGGGATGGCTTACATCGGTCAATCTACAAGAACAGTTGAAATATGATGTAAGGAACACCAGAGACACACAAGGTTATGACAGGTAACTAAATCTGCAATAGCAGAACATTGCCTTGACCTTGAGCACACCATGGAGTATGACAAAACTAGGATCCTGGCTCAGACCCCCCGATTCTGGGCTAGTGTCATTAATGAATCGATTGAAATCAAGATGACGGAGAACTTGATCAGCCGAGAAGCAGGATATCAGCTTAGTACTGCGTGGAATCCTGCTTTGGAACTACAACAGAAACAACGGAAGGAAGTTCCATCCTCCAGGAATGAACTACAGACGTCCAAGGGTATAAGTAACGGAACAGAAAGGCATACGCGACACCAGGCGGCAGCAAGCTCCTTGGAGGATGGCCATCATAATATGCAGCTCCAACAACAGCCGGATGCCACAGGAAGCGCACCTCACAGGCGCATACCGGGTTCAGAAGGCCAGGACAATGGCTCGGCCACGAGAGAAACTCGCCGCGGTCGCGGACAGCATAAGGAGCTTGAGCAGAGTCATGATAGTGCTAGGATCGCGCCTATCGGGCGCGGACCCTATAGGGAACGCCTTGGGACGTCCGATACCTCAGAAGAGAGACGCAACGGGCGCGGACCGAAGAGGAAGCGCCTAGAGACTGATACCACCAACAGAAATGGCCACAGCGGGCGCGGACGGCATAGGGAGCACCACACACCGCCCAGGCATAAATATGGGACGAGGTCAGCTCGCCAACCAGTCTTAGGGAACACCTGATGAAGACGCCTAGTTACGACGTCGAAATATCGTGTTGGGAAGACGCGGACCACCGGCAGTACACCCGATTTTACGAGATGTCATCCTTGGTGTTGTTTATCTTGCACATGGACTACTCAGTTTGTATATTTTGCTTAATTTTTTCATAGTTCCACACAACTTCTTCTTGTTTTCTCGATTGATCTGTGTTCAGCTTTTCAAGGCCTATCCACTGTGCCAACTTATAACTAAATCTGAGGGGGGAGCGATGGGGAGGTTCCCTTGTCAGAATATTTAGTTAGCATATTAGTAGGTGTATCTTATTTTTTTCAACTTCCTGGCAGATTAAAACTGTGCACCGGACCGAGACTCGAGTTCGGGACCTTTGCCTCTCGCGGGCAAGTGCTCTGCCAGCTGAGCCACCCAAGCACGACTCACGCCCCGTCCTAACAGCTTTACTTTTGCCAATATCTCGTCTCCTACCTTCCAAGGCGTGAGTCGTGCTTGGGTAGCTCAGTTGGTAGAGCACTTGCCCGTGAGAGGCAAAGGTCCCGAGCTCGAGTCTCCGTCCGGCGCACAGTTTTAATCTGCCAGGAAGTTTCATTTCAGCGCACACTCTGCTGCAGTGTGAAACTCTCATTCTGGAAACATCCCCTAGGCTGTGGGTAAGCCATGTCTCCGCAATATCCTTTCTTCCAGGAGTGCTAGTTCTGAAAGGTTCGCAGCAGAGCTTCTGTAAAGTTTGGAAGGTAGGAGACGAGGTACTGGCAGAAGCAAAGCAGTGAGGACGGGGCGTGAATCGTGCTTGGGTAGTTCAGTTGATAGATCACTTGCCCGCGAAAGGCAAAGGTCCCCAGTTTGAGTCTCGGTCCGGTACAGATTTAATCTGCCAGGAAGTTTCATATCAGCGCACACTCCGCTATAGAGTGAAAATCTCATTCTGGATCATATTATGTGTTTTCTTCATCGATTTCAGTATTACAACGTCAGTTTGGCACTCGTCTTTGCACTAGTGGCTAATTAAAGTGCGCTGTCAAATATGATACAATCTCAGCTGTAATCTCAACTACAATGTCTACTTGTATAGTGTCAGTTCCAAGTGCTTTTCGATTTATCGTTGAAGTTACTTCTTCAGGGAGCAACTATTACGTGAAGGTAATAACAGGAGCAGCGTAGTAATATACTCCTTCAACTAGTGTCCGTAGTTCTCCTTGACTATCGGCGCCGTCAGTTTCATCGCTACCAAGAAGTAATGCCCTAAACATACTTTCTGTTTAGTTCTTCCAGCTCGATGTAATGCTCCAATAATGTCGTTTCGAAATTCAAAGCATAGTATTTTATTTACATATCTTTGTTAAAAGTTTATATGGCGCTACTCAGACCTTCAAGCTGAATTTTGATATACTTTCCTTAGTCTGCTGTTCTGCTTACAGAGGTTTGTTGATTACCTATGCTTTAAATCTGTGTCTTCCTGAGGTCCTCTGTTTCATTCCATGATTCCTAGAGGCTGATGACACGCTCTTCTTGCCGCGTGGTTTTTGCTTTTCATGTAACCAAATTGAGCCCAACGGAGATGCCAGTTGAGATGAAATTTTGTGTTTAGTACTAAATAGGTCTGGGTTTTTAGCAACTGTTTCGTAGGTTGCCATGTAACTGTAACAACCATGAAACCTATTCCTGCAGGTAGTTGTAGAAGGATGACGGTTGCTGTTTCCTATGGATGTTCAAACTCTTCTAACACTATATGTCCTTGCTCATACATATCTCCACAGTGCCAGAGAAACGATTTTTCGCATTCATCGACAGTAAATGTGTGGTTACACGAATATCCCAGGATATTTTTAATCTCTAGTTTGTTCATGTATACGGTGGTTTTATATGAAATAAGTAGTGGTTTACAAAGAGTTTCCATTCGCAGTTTGGATTCCTACAGTGGAAATGGAAATGCCGTGTGGCTAGGGCCTCCCGGCAGGTAGACCGTTTGCCTGGCGCAAGTCTTTCGTGTTGACACCACTTCGGTGACTTGCGTGTCGATGTGGATGAAATGAAGATGATAAGGACAACACAACACCCAGTCCCTGAGCGGAGAAAATCTCCAACCCAGCTGGGAATCGAACCCGGGTCGTTTGGTATGACATTCCGCCGCGCTGACCACTCAGCTACCCGGGGCGGACGATTCCTTCAGTGATTCTTACCATTAACCTGACTTGTCGCTGTTAACGTTATGTATGTATACAACAATAGGGACCATAAGATTTACACTGGGGATGCCAGTTATGTACAATTCTCCACAGTGCCAGAGAAACGATTTTTCGCATTCATCTTGTGAACGGTTCCTGAATGTTGACGGTACCTAATTTCATCCTTTTTGGCGCCTTACGTGGTTATAGCCACGTGGCGTTTCATTCCGTATAAATGTCATTAACACAGTCCCACCCCAGTCTCTTACTGCCCACTGAAACAAACGGCCAATTAGCATTTCGGCCTGTGTATCCACTTTGGTGCAAGACACAATGAGCCCTCAAACTGAGTTCGAGAATGTAATTCCACATCTCCTACAGATGAATTATGGTAACGACCATAGTTCCGATCGGCAAAAGTTTCAGACTTCCTATCACTGTACCATTAGTAATATAACCTAAGGTAGTTCTAATACAAGACTTAGTAAAAAGCCATATTAGCCAGTCAACACGCCATTTATATTTTTATTGCGCTCTAAAATGGTGCTTGTTTTGACGAAACGTTACTTTTTTCATAGTTATACATGTGTGATACGAAATATGTGGCTTTAGTGATACACTGCATTAAAACCTCTCCAGTCTTGAAGATTGTGTGTAATGATATTTGAGGATGCACTGTCATGTTTTAGGCGTAGAGTGTACGTTGACCTGTAAGTTACACCAGTAGTGCCAATAAAATGAGGCAAAGGAGTTTTGCGCTGATGCATGAAAAACTGTAATGTATGTTCATGGATCATACACACAATTTTCAATTTCTTTAAAGTTCTGTTTTACTTTTGACACAAAGATCCTGTTTCCATCTGCATTCAGAGAGTGAACGTTCTTACGTTGCCACTCCTGAGATTCGTATAGTACAGTAAGCCTTTAACGTGGTGAATGTAAGTTTTTCCTTATAATATGTCTTGGAGATTTTGAGTAATGGTATTACATGTGCAAATAACGTTGTGACATTTAATTTGAGGACCCATTTTGTCTTACATCAAAGTGGGTGTAAGGATCCACATACATTCATGTTCTGGTGTCAAGTGGGTACAGAGAACATGATGGCCGGATATGTGGTGCATAGTGATTGGATGCTTCGTTTTTCTTTGGCCGGTAAAATACTGGGCTGCGACTGAGAGATCTAAATATTCGTGCGTTGGCTTAGAAGTTCCCTGGCTGGC